>NW_026290799.1:345000-350000 GCF_023373465.1 Oncorhynchus keta
GTTAACAAACACGCCCGCATAAAGAACATTTAAATTAAAAACAACCGTGATCTTGCAGAGTTACTCCACCTCAAAAATTACATTTGGCAAAAGGCTCAGCACACGCATACTTAGGCTGACTGGCTCTCGTTCAGGCAAATGAGAAATAAGTGCACTCAGGCTATCCGGAAGGCCAAAGTTAGTTACTTTAAGGAGCAGTTCTCTCTCTGTGGGTCTAACCCCAAGAAGTTCCGGAAAACGGTTAAAGAGCTGGAGAATAAACCTTCCTCCTCACAGCTGCTCGTGTCCCTTAAAGTTGATGATGCGGTTGTTACTGACAAGAAGCACATGACTGAGCTCTTTAAATCACCACTTCATTAAATCAGGATTCCTATTTGACTCAGCCATGCCTCCTTGCCCGTCCAACATTTCCTCATCACAGACCCCTTCTAATGTGACTGTCCCCGATGCTTCTCCCTCTTTTTCCCCTGCCCCACTACAAAGTTTCTCCCTGCAGACGGTCACTGAGTCCGAGGTGCTAAAGAGGTTCCTGAAACTTGACCCCAAAAAACCATCAGATGGTTTAGACCCTTTCTTCTTTAAGGTTGCTGCCCCCTATCATCGCCAAGCCTATCTCCAACCTTAAATGTTAAATGTTCTACAACAAAGCTTTCTTAGTGTCCAACAAGCTTTCTTTACCCTTAACCTTGTTTTGAACACCTCCAAAACAAAGGTCATGTGGTTTGGTAAGAAGAATGCCCCTCTCCCCACAGGTGTTACTACTACCTCTGAGGGTTTAGAGCTTGAGGTAGTCACTTCATACAAGTACTTAGGTGTATGGCTAGACGGTACACTGTCCTTCTCTTAGCACATATCAAAGCTGCAGGCTAAAGTTAAATCTAGACTTGGTTTATTCTATCCTAATTGCTCCTCTTTCACCCAGCTGCCAAACTAACCCTGATTCAGATGACCATCCTACCCATGATAGATTACGGAGACCTACTTTATAAATCAAATCAAATTTTATTTGTCACATACACATGGTTAGCAGATGTTAAATGCGAGTGTAGCGAAATGCTTGTGCTTCTAGTTCCGACAATGCAGTGATAACCAACAAGTAATCTAACTAACAATTCCAAAACTACTGTCTTATACACAGTGTAAGGGGATAAGGAACATGTACATAAGGATATATGAATGAGTGATGGTACAGAGCAGCATACAGTAGATGGTATCGAGTACAGTATATACATATGAGATGAGTGTGTAGACAAAGTAAACAAAGTGGCATAGTTAAAGTGGCTAGTGATACATGTGTTACATAAGGATGCAGTCGATGATGTAGAGTACAGTATATACATATGCATATGAGATGAATAATGTAGGGTAAGTAACATTATATAAGGTAGCATTGTTTAAAGTGGCTAGTGATATATTTACATAATTCCCATCAATTCCCATTATTAAAATGGCTGGAGTTGGGTCAGTGTCAATGACAGTGTGTTGGCAGCAGCCACTCACTGTTAGTGGTGGCTGTTTAACAGTCTGATGGCCTTGAGATAGAAGCTGTTTTTCAGTCTCTCGGTCCCAGCTTTGATGCACCTGTACTGACCTCGCCTTCTGGATGATAGCGGGGTGAACAGGCAGTGGTTCGGGTGGTTGATGTCCTTGATGATCTTTATGGCCTTCCTGTAACAACGGGTGGTGTAGGTGTCCTGGAGGGCAGGTAGTTTGCCCCCGGTGATGCGTTGTGCAGTCCTCACTACCCTCTGGAGAGCCTTACGGTTGAGGGCGGAGCAGTTGCCGTACCAGGCGGTGATACAGCCCGCCAGGATGCTCTCGATTGTGCATCTGTAGAAGTTTGTGAGTGCTTTTGGTGACAGGCCGAATTTCTTCAGCCTCCTGAGGTTGAATAGGCGCTGCTGCGCCTTCTTCACGACGCTGTCAGTGTGAGTGGACCAATTCAGTTTGTCTGTGATGTGTATGCCGAGGAACTTAAAACTAGCTACCCTCTCCACTACTGTTCCATCGATGTGGATAGGGGGGTGTTCCCTCTGCTGTTTCCTGAAGTCCACAATCATCTCCTTAGTTTTGTTGACGTTGAGTGTGAGGTTATTTTCCTGACACCACACTCCGAGGGCCCTCACCTCCTCCCTGTAGGCCGTCTCGTCGTTGTTGGTAATCAAGCCTACCACTGTTGTGTCGTCCGCAAACTTGATGATTGAGTTGGAGGCGTGCGTGGCCACGCAGTCGTGGGTGAACAGGGAGTACAGGAGAGGGCTCAGAACGCACCCTTGTGGGGCCCCGTGTTGAGGATCAGCGGGGAGGAGATGTTGTTGCCTACCCTCACCACCTGGGGGCGGCCCGTCAGGAAGTCCAGTACCCAGTTGCACAGGGCGGGGTCGAGACCCAGGGTCTCGAGCTTGATGACGAGCTTGGAGGGTACTATGGTGTTGAATGCCGAGCTGTAGTCGATGAACAGCATTCTCACATAGGTATTCCTCTTGTCCAGGTGGGTTAGGGCAGTGTGCAGTGTGGTTGAGATTGCATCGTCTGTGGACCTATTTGGGCGGTAAGCAAATTGGAGTGGGTCTAGGGTGTCAGGTAGGGTGGAGGTGATATGGTCCTTGACTAGTCTCTCAAAGCACTTCATGATGACGGAAGTGAGTGCTACGGGCGGTAGTCGTTTAGCTCAGTTACCTTAGCTTTCTTGGGAACAGGAACAATGGTGGCCCTCTTGAAGCATGTGGGAACAGCAGACTGGTATAGGGATTGATTGAATATGTCCGTAAACACACCGGCCAGCTGGTCTGCGCATGCTCTGAGGGCGCGGCTGGGGATGCCGTCTGGGCCTGCAGCCTTGCGAGGGTTAACACGTTTAAATGTCTTACTCACCTCGGCTGCAGTGAAGGAGAGACCGCATGTTTCCGTTGCAGGCCGTGTCAGTGGCACTGTATTGTCCTCAAAGCGGGCAAAAAGTTATTTAGTCTGCCTGGGAGCAAGACATCCTGGTCCGTGACTGGGCTGGATTTCATCTTGTAGTCCGTGATTGACTGTAGACCCTGCCACATGCCTCTTGTGTCTGAGCCGTTGAATTGAGATTCCACTTTGTCCCTGTACTGACGCTTAGCTTGTTTAATAGCCTTGCGGAGGGAATAGCTGCACTGTTTATATTCAGTCATGTTGCCAGACACCTTGCCCTGATTAAAAGCAGTGGTTCGCGCTTTCAGTTTCACGCGAATGCTGCCATCAATCCACGGTTTCTGGTTAGGGAATGTTTTTATCGTTGCTATGGGAACGACATCTTCGACGCACGTTCTAATGAACTCGCACACGAATCAGCGTATTCGTCAATATTCCCATCTGACGCAATACGAAACATGTCCCAGTCCACGTGATGGAAGCAGTCTTGGAGTGTAGAGTCAGCTTGGTCTGACCAGCGTTGGACAGACCTCAGCGTGGGAGCCTCTTGTTTTAATTTCTGCCTGTAGGCAGGGATCAGCAAAATGGAGTCGTGGTCAGCTTTTCCGAAAGGGGGCGGGGCAGGGCCTTATATGCGTCGCGGAAGTTAGAGTAACAATGATCCAAGGTTTTACCACCCCTGGTTGCGCAATCGATATGCTGATAAAATTTAGGGAGTCTTGTTTTCAGATTGGCTTTGTTAAAATCCCCAGCTACAATGAATGCAGCCTCCGGATAAATGTTTTCCAGTTTGCAAAGAGTTAAATAAAGTTCGTTCAGAGCCATCGATGTGTCTGCTTGGGGGATATATACGGCTGTGATTATAATCGAAGAGAATTCTCTTGGAAGATAATGCGGTCTACATTTGATTGTGAGGAATTCTAAATCAGGTGAACAGAAGGATTTGAGTTCCTGTATGTTTCCTTCATCACACCATGTCCCGTTAGTCATGAGGCATACGCCCCCGCCACTCTTCTTACCAGAGAGATGTTTGTTTCTGTCCGCGCGATGCGTGGAGAAACCCGTTGGCTGCACCGCCCTGGATAGCGTCTTCCCAGTAAGCCATGTTTCCGTAAAGCAAAGAACGTTACAGTCTCTGATGTCCCTCTGGAATGCCACCCTTGCTCGGATTTCATCAACCTTGTTGTCGAGAGACTGGACATTGGCAAGAAGAATAGATCGGCAGATAAGGGTGCTCTCGAGCGGCTAGATGTTCTTTACCATTCGGCCCTCAGATTTGTCACCAATGCTCCTTATAGGACACATCACTGCACTCTATACTCCTCTGTAAACTGGTCATCTCTATATACCCATCGCAAGACCCACTGGTTGATGCTTATTTATAAAACCTTCTTAGGCCTCACTCCCCCTGTCTGAGATATCTACTGCAGCTCTCATCCTCCATATACAACATCCGTTCTGCCAGTCACATTCTGTTAAAGGTCCCCAGAGCACACACATCTCTCGATCGCTCCTCATTTCAGTTCGCTGCAGCTAGTGACTGGAACGAGCTGCAACAAACACTCAAACGGGACAGTTTTATCTCCATCTCTTCATTCAAAGACTCAATCATGGATGCTCTTACTGACAGTTGTAGCTGCTTTGAGTGAAATATTGTTGCCTCTACCTTCTTGCCCTGTTGCCCTGTTGATGTTTGTACCATGTTTTGTGCTGCTACCATGTTGTGTTGCTACCATGTTGTTGTCATGTGTTGCTGCCTTGCTATGTTGTAGTCTTAGGTCTCTCTATATGTAGTGTTGTGTTGTCTCTCTTGTCGTAATGTGTGTTTTGTCCTATATTTATATATACAGCTCTGGAAAAATGAAGAGACCACTGCAAAATGATCTGTTTCTCTGGTTTTACTATTTATAGCTCTGTGTTTGGGTAAAATTAACATTTTTGTTTTATTCTATAAACTACTGACAACATTTCTCCCAAATTCCAAATAAAAATATTGTAATTTAATGGTCAAAATAACTAAAAAGATGCAGTGCTGTCAGACCTTGATATATCATTCTGAAACATGAGGTGATGACTGCGGATGAATGGCACGACAATGG
>NW_026290799.1:360000-470000 GCF_023373465.1 Oncorhynchus keta
GGACTAGTTCAAGAGAGAAAGACATTGGACTAGTTCAAGAGAGACAGACAGATGGACTAGTTCAAGAGAGAAAGACAGATGGACTAGTTCAAGAGAGAAAGACATTGGACTAGTTCAAGAGAGACAGACAGATGGACTAGTTCAAGAGAGAAAGACAGATGGACTAGTTCAAGAGAGAAAGACATTGGACTAGTTCAAGAGAGACAGACAGATGGACTAGTTCAAGAGAGAAAGACATTGGACTAGTTCAAGAGAGAAAGACAGATGGACTAGTTCAAGAGAGAAAGACAGATGGACTAGTTCAAGAGAGAAAGACAGATGGACTAGTTCAAGAGAGAAAGACAGATGGACTAGTTCAAGAGAGAAAGACAGATGGACTAGTTCAAGAGAGAAAGACATTGGACTAGTTCAAGAGAGACAGACAGATGGACTAGTTCAAGAGAGACAGACAGATGGACTAGTTCAAGAGAGAAAGACATTGGACTAGTTCAAGAGAGACAGACAGATGGACTAGTTCAAGAGAGAAAGACATTGGACTAGTTCAAGAGAGACAGACAGATGGACTAGTTCAAGAGAGAAAGACATTGGACTAGTTCAAGAGAGACAGACAGATGGACTAGTTCAAGAGAGAAAGACAGATGGACTAGTTCAAGAGAGAAAGACATTGGACTAGTTCAAGAGAGACAGACAGGTGGACTAGTTCAAGAGAGACAGACAGATGGACTAGTTCAAGAGAGAAAGACATTGGACTAGTTCAAGAGAGAAAGACATTGGACTAGTTCAAGAGAGAAAGACAGATGGACTAGTTCAAGAGAGACAGACAGATGGACTAGTTCAAGAGAGAAAGACAGATGGACTAGTTCAAGAGAGAAAGACATTGGACTAGTTCAAGAGAGACAGACAGATGGACTAGTTCAAGAGAGAAAGACATTGGACTAGTTCAAGAGAGAAAGACAGATGGACTAGTTCAAGAGAGAAAGACATTGGACTAGTTCAAGAGAGACAGACAGATGGACTAGTTCAAGAGAGAAAGACATTGGACTAGTTCAAGAGAGACAGACAGATGGACTAGTTCAAGAGAGAAAGACATTGGACTAGTTCAAGAGAGACAGACAGATGGACTAGTTCAAGAGAGACAGACAGATGGACTAGTTCAAGAGAGAAAGACATTGGACTAGTTCAAGAGAGAAAGACATTGGACTAGTTCAAGAGAGACAGACAGATGGACTAGTTCAAGAGAGAAAGACATTGGACTAGTTCAAGAGAGACAGACAGATGGACTAGTTCAAGAGAGAAAGACATTGGACTAGTTCAAGAGAGAAAGACAGATGGACTAGTTCAAGAGAGAAAGACATTGGACTAGTTCAAGAGAGAAAGACAGATGGACTAGTTCAAGAGAGACAGACAGATGGACTAGTTCAAGAGAGAAAGACATTGGACTAGTTCAAGAGAGAAAGACAGATGGACTAGTTCAAGAGAGAAAGACAGATGGACTAGTTCAAGAGAGAAAGACATTGGACTAGTTCAAGAGAGACAGACAGATGGACTAGTTCAAGAGAGAAAGACAGATGGACTAGTTCAAGAGAGAAAGACAGATGGACTAGTTCAAGAGAGACAGACAGATGGACTAGTTCAAGAGAGAAAGACATTGGACTAGTTCAAGAGAGACAGACAGATGGACTAGTTCAAGAGAGAAAGACATTGGACTAGTTCAAGAGAGACAGACAGATGGACTAGTTCAAGAGAGAAAGACATTGGACTAGTTCAAGAGAGAAAGACAGATGGACTAGTTCAAGAGAGAAAGACAGACAGTTGGACAGATGGACTAGTTCAAGAGAGAAAGACAGATGGACTAGTTCAAGAGAGAAAGACATTGGACTAGTTCAAGAGAGACAGACAGATGGACTAGTTCAAGAGAGAAAGACATTGGACTAGTTCAAGAGAGAAAGACATTGGACTAGTTCAAGAGAGACAGACAGATGGACTAGTTCAAGAGAGACAGACAGATGGACTAGTTCAAGAGAGAAAGACAGATGGACTAGTTCAAGAGAGAAAGACAGATGGACTAGTTCAAGAGAGAAAGACATTGGACTAGTTCAAGAGAGACAGACAGATGGACTAGTTCAAGAGAGACAGACAGATGGACTAGTTCAAGAGAGAAAGACATTGGACTAGTTCAAGAGAGAAAGACATTGGACTAGTTCAAGAGAGACAGACATTGGACTAGTTCAAGAGAGAAAGACAGATGGACTAGTTCAAGAGAGAAAGACATTGGACTAGTTCAAGAGAGACAGACAGATGGACTAGTTCAAGAGAGACAGACAGATGGACTAGTTCAAGAGAGAAAGACAGATGGACTAGTTCAAGAGAGAAAGACATTGGACTAGTTCAAGAGAGAAAGACATTGGACTAGTTCAAGAGAGAAAGACATTGGACTAGTTCAAGAGAGAAAGACATTGGACTAGTTCAAGAGAGAAAGACATTGGACTAGTTCAAGAGAGACAGACAGATGGACTAGTTCAAGAGAGACAGGAGAGATGGACTAGTTCAAGAGAGAAAGACATTGGACTAGTTCAGAAAGACATTGGAGAGAAGAAAGACATTGGACTAGTTCAAGAGAGAAAGACAGATGGACTAGTTCAAGAGAGACAGACAGATGGACTAGTTCAAGAGAGACAGACAGATGGACTAGTTCAAGAGAGAAAGACAGATGGACTAGTTCAAGAGAGAAAGACATTGGACTAGTTCAAGAGAGACAGACAGATGGACTAGTTCAAGAGAGAAAGACATTGGACTAGTTCAAGAGAGAAAGACAGATGGACTAGTTCAAGAGAGACAGACAGATGGACTAGTTCAAGAGAGACAGACAGATGGACTAGTTCAAGAGAGAAAGACATTGGACTAGTTCAAGAGAGAAAGACAGATGGACTAGTTCAAGAGAGACAGACAGATGGACTAGTTCAAGAGAGAAAGACATTGGACTAGTTCAAGAGAGACAGACAGATGGACTAGTTCAAGAGAGAAAGACATTGGACTAGAAAGACATTGGACTAGTTCAAGAGAGAAAGACAGATGGACTAGTTCAAGAGAGAAAGACAGATGGACTAGTTCAAGAGAGAAAGACATGGACTAGTTCAAGAGAGACAGACAGATGGACTAGTTCAAGAGAAGAAGAGATTGGACTAGTTCAAGAGAGAAAGACAGATGGACTAGTTCAAGAGAGAAAGACAGATGGACTAGTTCAAGAGAGACAGACAGATGGACTAGTTCAAGAGAGAAAGACAGATGGACTAGTTCAAGAGAGAAAGACATTGGACTAGTTCAAGAGAGAAAGATGGACTAGTTCAAGAGAGAAAGACATTGGACTAGTTCAAGAGAGAAAGACAGATGGACTAGTTCAAGAGAGAAGACAGATGGACTAGTTCAAGAGAGAAAGACAGATGGACTAGTTGAAAGACAGATGGACTAGTTCAAGAGAGAAAGACATTGGACTAGTTCAAGAGAGAAAGACAGATGGACTAGTTCAAGAGAGAAAGACATTGGACTAGTTCAAGAGAGAAAGACTACAGATGGACTAGTTCAAGAGAGAAAGACAGATGGACTAGTTCAAGAGAGACAGACAGATGGACTAGTTCAAGAGAGAAAGACAGATGGACTAGTTCAAGAGAGAAAGACAGATGGACTAGTTCAAGAGAGAGACAGAGACAGTTGGACTAGTTAGTTCAAGAGAGAAAGACAGATGGACTAGTTCAAGAGAGAAAGACAGATGGACTAGTTCAAGAGAGAAAGACAGATGGACTAGTTCAAGAGAGAAAGACATTGGACTAGTTCAAGAGAGAAAGACAGATGGACTAGTTCAAGAGAGAAAGACATTGGACTAGTTCAAGAGAGAAAGACAGATGGACTAGTTCAAGAGAGAAAGACAGATGGACTAATTCAAGAGAGAAAGACATTGGACTAGTTCAAGAGAGAAAGACATTGGACTAGTTCAAGAGAGAAAGACAGATGGACTAGTTCAAGAGAGAAAGACAGTTGGACTAATTCAAGAGAGAAAGACAGATGGACTAGTTCAAGAGAGAAGACAGATGGACTAGTTCAAGAGAGAAAGACAGATGGACTAGTTCAAGAGAGAAAGACAGATGGACTAGTTCAAGAGAGAAAGACAGATGGACTAGTTCAAGAGAGAAAGACAGATGGACTAGTTCAAGAGAGAAAGACAGATGGACTAGTTCAAGAGAGAAAGACAGATGGACTAGTTCAAGAGAGAAAGACAGATGGACTAGTTCAAGAGAGACAGACAGATGGACTAGTTCAGACAGATGGACTAGTTCAAGAGAGAAAGACATTGGACTAGTTCAAGAGAGAAAGACAGATGGACTAGTTCAAGAGAGAAAGACATTGGACTAGTTCAAGAGAGACAGACAGATGGACTAGTTCAAGAGAGAAAGACATTGGACTAGTTCAAGAGAGACAGACAGATGGACTAGTTCAAGAGAGACAGACAGATGGACTAGTTCAAGAGAGAAAGACATTGGACTAGTTCAAGAGAGAAAGACAGATGGACTAGTTCAAGAGAGACAGACAGATGGACTAGTTCAAGAGAGAAAGACATTGGACTAGTTCAAGAGAGACAGACAGATGGACTAGTTCAAGAGAGAAAGACAGATGGACTAGTTCAAGAGAGAAAGACAGATGGACTAGTTCAAGAGAGAAAGACAGATGGACTAGTTCAAGAGAGACAGACAGATGGACTAGTTCAAGAGAGAAAGACAGATGGACTAGTTCAAGAGAGACAGACAGATGGACTAGTTCAAGAGAGAAAGACATTGGACTAGTTCAAGAGAGACAGACAGATGGACTAGTTCAAGAGAGAAAGACATTGGACTAGTTCAAGAGAGACAGACAGATGGACTAGTTCAAGAGAGAAAGACATTGGACTAGTTCAAGAGAGAAAGACAGATGGACTAGTTCAAGAGAGAAAGACAGATGGACTAGTTCAAGAGAGAAAGACAGATGGACTAGTTCAAGAGAGAAAGACAGATGGACTAGTTCAAGAGAGAAAGACAGATGGACTAGTTCAAGAGAGAAAGACAGATGGACTAGTTCAAGAGAGAAAGACAGATGGACTAGTTCAAGAGAGAAAGACAGATGGACTAGTTCAAGAGAGAAAGACAGATGGACTAGTTCAAGAGAGAAAGACATTGGACTAGTTCAGACTAGTTCAAGAGAGAAAGACAGATGGACTAGTTCAAGAGAGAAAGACAGATGGACTAGTTCAAGAGAGAAAGACAGATGGACTAGTTCAAGAGAGAAAGACAGATGGACTAGTTCAAGAGAGAAAGACATTGGACTAGTTCAGAGAGAAAGACAGATGGACTAGTTCAAGAGAGAAAGACAGATGGACTAGTTCAAGAGAGACAGATGGACTAGACAGATGGACTAGTTCAAGAGAGAAAGACAGATGGACTAGTTCAAGAGAGAAAGACATTGGACTAGTTCAAGAGAGAAAGACAGATGGACTAGTTCAAGAGAGAAAGACAGATGGACTAGTTCAAGAGAGAAAGACAGATGGACTAGTTCAAGAGAGAAAGACAGATGGACTAGTTCAAGAGAGACAGACAGATGGACTAGTTCAAGAGAGAAAGACAGATGGACTAGTTCAAGAGAGAAAGACAGATGGACTAGTTCAAGAGAGACA
The DNA here is from genome assembly GCF_023373465.1 of Oncorhynchus keta. Classification (NCBI taxonomy): domain Eukaryota; kingdom Metazoa; phylum Chordata; class Actinopteri; order Salmoniformes; family Salmonidae; genus Oncorhynchus; species Oncorhynchus keta. Next base: position 365,699 of record NW_026290799.1, read on the forward strand.
GACAGATGGACTAGTTCAAGAGAGAAAGACAGATGGACTAGTTCAAGAGAGAAAGACAGATGGACTAGTTCAAGAGAGACAGACAGATGGACTAGTTCAAGAGAGAAAGACAGATGGACTAGTTCAAGAGAGAAAGACAGATGGACTAGTTCAAGAGAGAAAGACAGATGGACTAGTTCAAGAGAGAAAGACATTGGACTAGTTCAAGAGAGAAAGACAGATGGACTAGTTCAAGAGAGAAAGACAGATGGACTAGTTCAAGAGAGACAGACAGATGGACTAGTTCAAGAGAGACAGACAGATGGACTAGTTCAAGAGAGAAAGACAGATGGACTAGTTCAAGAGAGAAAGACAGATGGACTAGTTCAAGAGAGAAAGACATTGGACTAGTTCAAGAGAGAAAGACAGATGGACTAGTTCAAGAGAGAAAGACAGATGGACTAGTTCAAGAGAGAAAGACAGATGGACTAGTTCAAGAGAGAAAGACATTGGACTAGTTCAAGAGAGAAAGACAGATGGACTAGTTCAAGAGAGAAAGACAGATGGACTAGTTCAAGAGAGAAAGACAGATGGACTAGTTCAAGAGAGAAAGACAGATGGACTAGTTCAAGAGAGAAAGACAGATGGACTAGTTCAAGAGAGAGAAGACAGATGGACTAGTTCAAGAGAGACAGACAGATGGACTAGTTCAGACAGATGGACTAGAGAGAAAGACAGATGGACTAGTTCAAGAGAGAAAGACAGATGGACTAGTTCAAGAGAGACAGACAGATGGACTAGTTCAAGAGAGAAAGACAGATGGACTAGTTCAAGAGAGAAAGACAGATGGACTAGTTCAAGAGAGACAGACAGATGGACTAGTTCAAGAGAGAAGACAGATGGACTAGTTCAAGAGAGAAAGACAGATGGACTAGTTCAAGAGAGAAAGACAGATGGACTAGTTCAAGAGAGAAGACAGATGGACTAGTTCAAGAGAGAAAGACAGATGGACTAGTTCAAGAGAAAGACAGATGGACTAGTTCAAGAGAGAAAGACAGATGGACTAGTTCAAGAGAGAAAGACAGATGGACTAGTTCAAGAGAGAGAAAGATGGACTAGTTCAAGAGACAGACAGATGGACTAGTTCAAGAGAGAAAGACAGATGGACTAGTTCAAGAGAGACAGACAGATGGACTAGTTCAAGAGAGAAAGACATTGGACTAGTTCAAGAGAGACAGACAGATGGACTAGTTCAAGAGAGAAAGACATTGGACTAGTTCAAGAGAGACAGACAGATGGACTAGTTCAAGAGAGAAAGACAGATGGACTAGTTCAAGAGAGAAAGACAGATGGACTAGTTCAAGAGAGAAAGACAGATGGACTAGTTCAAGAGAGAAAGACAGATGGACTAGTTCAAGAGAGAAAGACAGATGGACTAGTTCAAGAGAGAAAGACAGATGGACTAGTTCAAGAGAGACAGACAGATGGACTAGTTCAAGAGAGAAAGACAGATGGACTAGTTCAAGAGAGAAAGACAGATGGACTAGTTCAAGAGAGAAAGACAGATGGACTAGTTCAGAGAAGACAGATGGACTAGTTCAAGAGAGAAAGACAGATGGACTAGTTCAAGAGAGAAAGACAGATGGACTAGTTCAAGAGAGAAAGACAGATGGACTAGTTCAAGAGAGAAAGACAGATGGACTAGTTCAAGAGAGACAGACAGATGGACTAGTTCAAGAGAGAAAGACAGATGGACTAGTTCAAGAGAGAAAGACAGATGGACTAGAGAAAGACATGGACTAGTTCAAGAGAGAAAGACATTGGACTAGTTCAAGAGAGAAAGACAGATGGACTAGTTCAAGAGAGAAAGACATTGGACTAGTTCAAGAGAGAAAGACAGATGGACTAGTTCAAGAGAGAAAGACAGATGGACTAGTTCAACAGATGGACTAGTTCAAGAGAGAAGACAGATGGACTAGTTCAAGAGAGACAGACAGATGGACTAGTTCAAGAGAGACAGACAGATGGACTAGTTCAAGAGAGAAAGACAGATGGACTAGTTCAAGAGAGAAAGACATTGGACTAGTTCAAGAGAGACAGACAGATGGACTAGTTCAAGAGAGACAGACAGATGGACTAGTTCAAGAGAGAAAGACAGATGGACTAGTTCAAGAGAGACAGACAGATGGACTAGTTCAAGAGAGACAGACAGATGGACTAGTTCAAGAGAGAAAGACAGATGGACTAGTTCAAGAGAGAAGACAGATGGACTAGTTCAAGAGAGACAGACAGATGGACTAGTTCAAGAGAGACAGACAGATGGACTAGTTCAAGAGAGAAAGACAGATGGACTAGTTCAAGAGAGAAAGACAGATGGACTAGTTCAAGAGAGAAAGACATTGGACTAGTTCAAGAGAGAAAGACAGATGGACTAGTTCAAGAGAGAAAGACAGATGGACTAGTTCAAGAGAGAAAGACAATGGACTAGTTCAAGAGAGAAAGACATTGGACTAGTTCAAGAGAGAAAGACAGATGGACTAGTTCAAGAGAGAAAGACAGATGGACTAATTCAAGAGAGAAAGACATTGGACTAGTTCAAGAGAGAAAGACATTGGACTAGTTCAAGAGAGAAAGACAGATGGACTAGTTCAAGAGAGAAAGACAGATGGACTAGTTCAAGAGAGACAGACAGATGGACTAGTTCAAGAGAGACAGACAGATGGACTAGTTCAAGAGAGAAAGACAGATGGACTAGTTCAAGAGAGAAAGACAGATGGACTAGTTCAAGAGAGAAAGACAGATGGACTAGTTCAAGAGAGAAAGACAGATGGACTAGTTCAAGAGAGACAGACAGATGGACTAGTTCAAGAGAGAAAGACAGATGGACTAGTTCAAGAGAGAAAGACATTGGACTAGTTCAAGAGAGAAAGACATTGGACTAGTTCAAGAGAGAAAGACAGATGGACTAGTTCAAGAGAGAAAGACATTGGACTAGTTCAAGAGAGAAAGACATTGGACTAGTTCAAGAGAGAAAGACAGATGGACTAGTTCAAGAGAGAAAGACAGATGGACTAGTTCAAGAGAGACAGACAGATGGACTAGTTCAAGAGAGACAGACAGATGGACTAGTTCAAGAGAGAAAGACAGATGGACTAGTTCAAGAGAGAAAGACAGATGGACTAGTTCAAGAGAGAAAGACAGATGGACTAGTTCAAGAGAGAAAGACAGATGGACTAGTTCAAGAGAGAAAGACAGATGGACTAGTTCAAGAGAGAAAGACATTGGACTAGTTCAAGAGAGAAAGACAGATGGACTAGTTCAAGAGAGAAAGACATTGGACTAGTTCAAGAGAGACAGACAGATGGACTAGTTCAAGTTCAAGAAAGACAGATGGACTAGTTCAAGAGAGACAGACAGATGGACTAGTTCAAGAGATGGACTAGTTCAAGAGAGAAAGACAGATGGACTAGTTCAAGAGAGAAAGACATTGGACTAGTTCAAGAGAGACAGACAGATGGACTAGTTCAAGAGAGAAAGACAGATGGACTAGTTCAAGAGAGAAAGACATTGGACTAGTTCAAGAGAGAAAGACAGATGGACTAGTTCAAGAGAGACAGACAGATGGACTAGTTCAAGAGAGAAAGACAGATGGACTAGTTCAAGAGAGAAAGACATTGGACTAGTTCAGAGAGAAAGACATTGGACTAGTTCAAGAGAGACAGACATTGGACTAGTTCAAGAGAGAAAGACATTGGAGAGAGATGGAGGAGGTGCAAATAAGAGTAAAAAGAGGTAAAGACTGAAACATGGACACAGGAAAGTGCGTATCAATGAAAGAATGAATGATGGATGGAATAAATGAATGAATGAAATGAATGAATGAATGAATGAATGAATGAATGAATGAATGAATGATGGAATAAATGAATGAATAATGGAATAAATGAACAAATTAATAAATAATTTAATGAATGATGGAATAAATTAACAAATTAATAAATAATTGAATGAATGATGGAATAAATGAATGAATGATGGAATCAATAAATTATTGAATGATGAAATGAATAAGTGAATGATGAAATGGATGAATAAATTAATGATTGAATTAATAAATGAATACATGATAGAACAAATGAATGAATCAATGAATAAATGAATGAGAGTGTATGAATGAGACAAGAGCAGAAGAGAGTGCCACACCTATATCCTTGTCAGTCTGTCGGGGTGTGTATATGTGAGTGTGTGTATGTGAGCACTCACATACATGTATGTGTATGTATGTGAGCGGGGTGTGTGTGAGTGGAATGTGTATATGTGAGTGTATGTATGTGAGCGGGGTGTGTGTGAGCAGAATGTGTGTATGTGAGCGTGTGTGTGTGAGTGGGGTGTGTGTGACATTCCACATGTACACCCTAACTCTGTCTACACCACAGCCAAGACCATTCCTCTCCCTTTTAATCCAAACAGAACGGAAACACACCCACACACTACAGGTGTCCAATATTACACAACATCCACTGGACAGTGGGCACTTCACCTATAGACCAGTATAGGATGAATGGAACAGGGGTGGAATCATACACTGGGGTCAGAACTTGACCTATAGACCAGTATAGGATGAATGGAATAGTGGTGGAATCATACACTGGGGTCAGAACTTGACCTATAGACCAGTATAGGATGAATGGAACAGGGGTGGAATCATACACTGGGGTCAGAACTTGACCTATAGACCAGTATAGGATGAATGGAACAGGGGTGGAATCATACCACAGGAGGTTGGTGGCACCTTAATTGGGGATAACCGGCTTGTGGTAATGACTGGAGCAGAATAGGTGGAATGGTTTCCATGTGTTTGATGCCAATCCATTCGCTCTGTTCCAGACATTATTATGAGCCGTTTGTATTGGTATTTATTAGGGATCCCCATTAGCTGTTGCCAAGGCAGCAGCTACTCTTCCTGGGGTCCAAACACATTAAGGCTCTTACATCACATATAATACAATACATCATACAACATTATTACACCACTACAATACACCGTGTATAATACCACCACACAATAATATTACAGCACTACACCTCTACAATACAACATGTATAATACCACCATACAACAATATTACACCACTACAATACAACATGTATAATACAATAATATTACACCTCTACAATACAACATGTATAATACCACCACACAATAATATTACACCACTACAATACAACATGTATAATACCACCATACAATAATATTACAGCACTACACCTCTACAATACAACAAGTATAATACCACCATACAACATTATTACACCACTACAATACAACATGTATAATACCACCATACAACAATATTACACCACTACAATACAACATGTATAATACCACCACACAATAATATTACACCACTACAATACAACATGTATAATACCACCACACAATAATATTACACCACTACAATACAACATGTATAATACCACCATACAACATTATTACACCACTACAATACAACATGTATAATACCACCATACAACAATATTACACCACTACAATACAACATGTATAATACCACCATACAACAATATTACACCACTACAATACAACATGTATAATACCACCATACAATAATATTACACCACTACAATACAACATGTATAATACCACCATACAACAATATTACACCACTACAATACAACATGTATAATACCACCATACAACAATATTACACCACTACAATAATGTATAATACCACCATACAACAATATTACACCACTACAATACAACATGTATAATACCACCAGACAATAATATTACACCACTACACATCTACAATACAACATGTATAATACCACCATACAACAATATTACACCACTACACATCTACAATACAACATGTATAATACCACCATACAACAATATTACACCACTACACATCTACAATACAACATGTATAATACCACCATACAACATTATTACACCACTACACATCTACAATACAACATGTATAATACCACCACACAATAATATTACACCACTACAATACAACATGTATAATACCACCATACAACAATATTACACCACTACAATACAACATGTATAATACCACCACACAACAATATTACACCACTATACATGTATAATACCACCATACCACAATATTACACCACTACAATACAACATGTATAATACCACCATACAACAATATTACACCACTACAATACAACATGTATAATACCACCATACAATAATATTACACCACTACACATCTACAATACAACATGTATAATACCACCATACAACAATATTACACCACTACAATACAACATGTATAATACCACCATACAACAATATTACACCACTACAATACAACATGTATAATACCACCATACAACATTATTACACCACTACACATCTACAATACAACATGTATAATACCACCATACAACATTATTACACCACTACACCTCTACAATACAACATGTATAATACCACCATACAACAATATTACACCACTACAATACAACATGTATAATACCACCATACAACAATATTACACCACTACAATACAACATGTATAATACCACCATACAATAATATTACACCACTACAATACAACATGTATAATACCACCATACAACAATATTACACCACTACAATACAACATGTATAATACCACCATACAACAATATTACACCACTACAATACAACATGTATAATACCACCATACAACAATATTACACCACTACAATACAACATGTATAATACCACCATACAACATTATTACACCACTACACATCTACAATACAACATGTATAATACCACCATACAACATTATTACACCACTACACCTCTACAATACAACATGTATAATACCACCATACAACAATATTACACCACTACAATACAACATGTATAATACCACCATACAACAATATTACACCACTACAATACAACATGTATAATACCACCATACAATAATATTACACCACTACAATACAACATGTATAATACCACCATACAACAATATTACACCACTACAATACAACATGTATAATACCACCATACAACAATATTACACCACTACACATCTACAATACAACATGTATAATACCACCATACAACAATATTACACCACTACAATACAACATGTATAATACCACCATACAACATTATTACACCACTACACATCTACAATACAACATGTATAATACCACCATACAACAATATTACACCACTACAATACAACATGTATAATACCACCATACAACATTATTACACCACTACACATCTACAATACAACATGTATAATACCACCATACAACATTATTACACCACTACACTTCTACAGTACTGTCATGAAGTTGGCCTGGGGGGTAGGTTTATGACAGTCATAAATACCTCTTCCCCCCTCTTCCCTCTCTCTACTCTACTGAGGTTACTTAAAAAAAGAAACTTGGTTAACATAGAGATTCTGGGAACATCAGAAGGTGGGGGGAAATGAACTATATTCTGGTAATCCGACCAATTGAACATATGCAGTGGTACTTAATGAATATGATGTCGGTTCGGTTGTCATCTGAGACATTCTCATCAATGATCAGATGACATAAACTCTACAGTGGAAAGTCTACACATCAGAGTTATCGGATTCACATGGAATTGTTGTTCAATTTAAATGTTTGAATATTAAATTATTTGTGACGGGATCAAATGTGATTTTAGCTTCTAAAATGTGAGATGCGGGTTTTCATAAGTCAGTGCTGCTCACTCAGTGGCCCGCCTCTGTGAAGGGACATGGGCTATAAAACTTTTCAAACACGCCCTACACCACTACACCTCTACAATACAACATGTATAATACCACCATACAACAATATTACACCACTATACATCTACAATACAACATGTATAATACCACCATACAACAATATTACACCACTACAATACAACATGTATAATACCACCATACAACAATATTACACCACTACAATACAACATGTATAATACCACCATACAACAATATTACACCACTACACATCTACATTACAACATGTATAATACCACCATACAACAATATAACAATGTACGTGTGTGTAGAGTGTGTGTGCTCGCGCTTGTGTGCGTATGCCCGTGTCTGTACCTTTGTGTGTGTCTCTTCACAGTCCCCGCTGTTCCATAAGGTGTATTTTTACCTGCTTTTTAAATCTAATTTTACTGCTCGCATCAGTTACCTGATGTGGAATAGAGTTCCATGTACTCATGGCTCTATGTAGTACTGTGTGCCTCCCATAGTCTGTTCTGGACATTGGGACTGTGAAGAGACCTCTGGTGGCATGTCTTGTGGGGTATGCATGGGTGTCCGAGCTGCCAGTAGTGTAAACAGACAGCTCGGGAACATTCAGCTGGTCAACAATTCTTACAAAAACAAGCAGGGATGAAGTCAAATCTCTCCTCCACTTTGAGACATGAGATATTGACATGCATATCATTAACTAAAGGCGTTCTCCCCTCAGCAGCCTCCTGTGAATCATACACTTTTACTGCTCTGTCGTGGAGAGCAAGGGTCACAAACTCCATGAGGTTATTACTAGTCATTCATATATTGTATTAGTCACATACATTTCATTGCCAAGAGCTTTGACTTTTCAATATATACTACACTACATTCCATTACTTTGCTATCATGGTAAGTCCTTTTGAGAACCAAAGTTGACATTTCTTCACTGCATTGCGTTCCAGCAGCGGGAATATAAAGACAGTGGGTTTTAGAGAGAATCCCGGAGCGTCCTGCTCCGAACTTCACCACGTCCTGTCACGTGACACCTGCCCCCGACCCTTGACCTCTCGGCTGCTTAGACCCAAATGATCAAAATCATCTACAGCGACCTTCGGGGTCACACGGTCCACTCTGGTCCCAGACGTAGCCAATGAAATGTGTGTGTGGAAATGTGTGTGCGTGTGTGTGTGAAACTCACACCCAACGTTTAGTAAATATATAGCCAACAAGAAAATCTAACAAAGTATTAATCTAACTAAAGTATACCAACAATATCTGTATCGCTCTCTCCCTCTCCTTGAGAACTAGGTCTGTGTGGTTTCAGATGCCTCCATATTAGGACACAGTGATGGAACGGAGGATGAGGCCGCCCCATCCCCCTCTCCCTCCCTCCCTCCTCCTCCTCTCCTTCCTCTCGTGGGCCTCAGTTGTGGGCCATATTATAGGGCAAATACAGTCCTGGGAGCCACGCTCCCTCTCTCCCTCTGTTCATCCCTCCTTTCTTCTTTCCCTCTCCCTCTTTATCTCTCCTTCTCTCTCCCTCCCCATTTGTCCCCCTCTGTCCATCCATCCATCCCGCCCCTCTCCCTCTTATTCTGCCCTTCCCTCTCCCTCTCCCTCTGTCTCTTTCACTAACAGGAGCTGTCAGTAGGGAGATCCAGCGTGTTGGAGGGGATGTTAGAGTGACGTTGCATCACATTGACCTACACACTGTCCCTCACTACACAGACAGACACCAGTGTGTCCCTTATATTCATTTAGCAGCAGTGGCCCACCACTGATAAAATGTTGCCACCACTCCAAAATATATGATGTAAAAACGTTTCTCCATATAGATTTCTACAGATACGCCCTTTGAAATGGGTCGTGCAAGGTTTTGGCACACATAGTCAGATGAAATCCTGGACACCATTTTATGTCTCTGCATGCATTTTGAAGGAAGTTTCTATCTAGCGTGAGCTCAATGACTGGATGTCTATGGGAATAGCTAGCATGTCATTGCGCTAACACTACCCTCACCACTACTGCTGGAAAAATAGGGGGGAAAGACACAGATGCACACAAGCATGAAAACACTCACTCACACTCTCTCCTTCTCAAACACACGCATGTACACTCACTCACACTCTCTCCTTCTCAAACACACGCATGTACACACACGCACACTCTCTCCTTCTCAAACACACGCATGTACACTCACTCACACTCTCTCCTTCTCAAACACACGCATGTACACACTCACACTCTCTCCTTCTCAAACACACGCATGTACACACTCACTCACACTCTCTCCTTCTCAAACACACGCATGTACACACACTCACACTCTCTCCTTCTCAAACACACGCATGTACACACACGCACACTCTCTCCTTCTCAAACACACGCATGTACACACACGCACACTCTCTCCTTCTCAAACACACGCATGTACACACACTCACACTCTCTCCTTCTCAAACACACGCATGTACACACACGCACACTCTCTCCTTCTCAAACACACGCATGTACACACTCACTCACACTCTCTCCTTCTCAAACACACGCATGTACACACACGCACACTCTCTCCTTCTCAAACACACGCATGTACACACACGCACACTCTCTCCTTCTCAAACACACGCATGTACACACACGCACACTCTCTCCTTCTCAAACACACGCATGTACACTCACTCACACTCTCTCCTTCTCAAACACACGCATGTACACACACTCACACTCTCTCCTTCTCAAACACACGCATGTACACACACGCACACTCTCTCCTTCTCAAACACACGCATGTACACACACTTCTCAAACACACGCATGTACACACTCACACTCTCCTTCTCAAACACACGCATGTAGACACTCACTCACACTCTCTCCTTCTCAAACACACGCATGTACACACTCACACTCTCTCCTTCTCAAACACACGCATGTACACACACTCACACTCTCTCCTTCTCAAACACACGCATGTACACACACGCACACTCTCTCCTTCTCAAACACACGCATGTACACACACGCACACTCTCTCCTTCTCAAACACACGCATGTACACACGCACACTCTCTCCTTCTCAAACACACGCATGTACACACACGCACACTCTCTCCTTCTCAAACACACGCATGTACACACACGCACACTCTCTCCTTCTCAAACACACGCATGTACACACTCACTCACACTCTCTCCTTCTCAAACACACGCATGTACACACTCACTCACACTCTCTCCTTCTCAAACACACGCATGTACACACTCACTCACACTCTCTCCTTCTCAAACACACGCATGTACACACTCACTCACACTCTCTCCTTCTCAAACACACGCATGTACACTCACTCACACTCTCTCCTTCTCAAACACACGCATGTACACACTCACTCACACTCTCTCCTTCTCAAACACACGCATGTACACTCACTCACACTCTCTCCTTCTCAAACACACGCATGTACACACTCACTCACACTCTCTCCTTCTCAAACACACGCATGTACACACACACTCACACTCTCTCCTTCTCAAACACACGCATGTACACACTCACTCACACTCTCTCCTTCTCAAACACACGCATGTACACACACACTCACACTCTCTCCTTCTCAAACACACGCATGTACACACACTCCTCACTTACCATGACCCAAGGGACAGAACAACAGAATACAGAGTGACTGTTGTTGCAGGCTTTGGTTTTCTAACTGACTGTAGTCATGTCAGACACCATCCCTCTATGTCCTTCATCATTAACCCTAGGACTTATCATATAGCTTCTCAATCAAATGTAGTTGGCAGGAAAGTCCTGGCTGGCATCCTTCATTGGTGTGTGTGTGTTGTCTTACTGAATGTTCCTCCCCCTCTCATGATTCACCCTTTTCATGTTGCCACACACACACATAAACACACACACACATTCCCTCCCCCACTCCTAGCTGGACTGTGGGAAATCCTTGGGAAAGAGGTTGTGGCTACAGTCTCTGTTTCTTTTCTCTCTTCCTCTCTATCCCTCTCTCGGTCTTCTCTCTCTCTCTCCGCTCACTCTCTCACTTCGCTCACTTCGCTCTTCGCTCACTCTCTCTTCGCTCGCTCTCTCTCTTCGCTCACTCTCTCTCTTCGCTCACTCTCTCCGCTCACTCTCTCTCTTCGCTCACTTTCTCTCTCCCTCCAGCAGTAAACCTTTAAGTCAACAAACTATAATTTCTAGGCCACTAGGAGACAGAGAACTAGAGAGCTTGTTTATGACACCATGATAACTTGAATTTAGTGAAAGCAATAACAATAAATTGACTTTGAATTCTCTATAACAACACTGTAGATACTTCATCTGGAGCCACAATGAAGCATCTAAATCTGTGCTAGTGATGCTCATGGTTTTTTAAGCAGCTCCTGGGCCTTGCTCTGCATGTTTTATTTCCACCAACCATTTAACACACACTCTACCCCAGAGCCTGCACTACAGCCAGCTTCCACACACACACACGCAAAAATGCAGACACACACACATACACACACAGCAGTGCCAGAGATAACCAACTGCTTCTCACTCACACATTCAATTGTCCCACAACAAATGCTTTAAACAGCTGCCAGAGCAACACACACACTCCACTTCTCTCAGCATTAGATACCATCCGCTTTTCTCCTCTGATAGGGGTGTCTAGCCTATAGAGAATGAGTCTGACCTTTTCAGGCCTATACCCTGCCCACCACGCACACGCAGACAGACAGACAGACGCAGCCACAGAGACACACAGAGACAGACTCTCTCCCTGAATCTCTCATAGGAGGTAGACACACAACACTTTGCCCTCTCCTCCTCCTCCCCTCACCCGTGTGAGTGGTTAGAGTTCATTTCCTGCAATTCTACTCATTTTGCCATGGGGCGGAGAGCAATGTTGTAGTTTTAAAGCAAGTTCCCTGCAACTCTACTCATTTTGCCATGGGGCGGAGAGCAATGTTGTAGTTTTAAAGCAAGTTCCCTGCAATTCTACTCATTTTGCCATGGGGCGGAGAGCAATGTTGTAGTTTTAAAGCAAGTTCCCTGCAATTCTACTCATTTTGCCATGGGGCAGAGAGCAATGTTGTAGTTTTAAAGCAAGTTCCCTGCAATTCTACTCATTTTGCCATGGGGCAGAGAGCAATGTTGTAGTTTTAAAGCAAGTTCCCTGCAATTCTACTCATTTTGCCATGGGGCAGAGAGCAATGTTGTAGTTTTAAAGCAAGTTCCCTGCAATTCTACTCATTTTGCCATGGGGCAGAGAGCAATGTTGTAGTTTTAAAGCAAGTTCCCTGCAATTCTACTCATTTTGCCATGGGGCAGAGAGCAATGTTGTAGTTTTAAAGCAAGTTCCCTGCAATTCTACTCATTTTGCCATGGGGCGGAGAGCAATGTTGTAGTTTTAAAGCAAGTTCGCTGCAATTCTACTCATTTTGCCATGGGGCGGAGAGCAATGTTGTAGTTTTAAAGCAAGTTCGCTGCAATTCTACTCATTTTGCCATGGGGCGGAGAGAAAACTATGATATATCAGTGACCCCTGGTTGTTAATGCAACCATGACTTAGAAAAAGATTCTCGAACTTGCACCTTGTGTATTCTACTATTCTAACTCTCAACAGTGAGTTGAGACCCCGGGCTGAATAAAAAAAAGATATATATAGAAAAAAATATAGTTTATTTTTTGGTAATTGCTCATCCATGTCCTATATGAACCATTCTACCCAACTGGATCAACACACAGGGGGACCTTTAACACCGGTGCGCAGCAGGAAGTGACGTCACATGACGCGACAGTGGAGACAAATAGCTTGGATAGAAACTGTAGTAGAGAGTTCTTGGTTAGCATGTCTGTGCTTGCCTGCCGTCTCAATTAAGGACACATGATTCATCGTTTTATTAGGAAACTGGGCCAACCGCTGATTTCATGGGTTTTATGTGGAGATATAATTCACACAATATCAATTGTCAACATAATCCCTTCAAGACATCTTTCAAAACAGGCCATATGACAGTCTATTGGGTAGACAGAAAACGTAGACACACGGCCAAACATAAACACACAGACCAATAGGACAGGGAATAGAGTGTCATTTCAGAAGCACCATGTGTGTGTCTTATTCATCTACCATGTTGTCTCTCTGCAGTGTGTGTGCTGTACGGCTGGGATCTGATAGAACAGGGTTGGGCTCCAGTATCTGCACCGGCACACACTCTAACCTGACTAGAATACTCCCTCTACTACCAAGGATGAAGAGACAGAGAGAGACAGAGAGAAAGAGAGAGAGAGAGAGAGAGAGAGAGAGAGAGAGAGAGAGAGAGAGAGAGAGAGAGAGAGGAGAGACACAGCTCCCATTAATAGTATACTATTGACCTCCTACTGCGGTACACTAGTTCATTAGTAGTATATTATTGACATCCTACCGCACTACACTAGTTCAGTATATTATTGATCTCACAGCGCTACACTAGTTCAGTATATTATAAACCTCCTACTGCATTACACTAGTTCAGTATATTATTGATCTCCTACTGCATTACACTAGTTCAGGATATTATTGATCTCCTACTGCATTACACTAGTTCAGTATATTATTGATCTCCTACTGCGCTACACTAGTTCAGTATATTATAGATCTCCTACTGCGCTACACTAGTTCAGTATATTAGTTCAGATTGATCTCCTACTGCGCTACACTAGTTCAGGATATTATTGATCTCCTACTGCATTACACTAGTTCAGTATATTATTGATCTCCTACTGCATTACACTAGTTCAGGATATTATTGATCTCCTACTGCATTACACTAGTTCAGGATATTATTGATCTCCTACTGCATTACACTAGTTCAGGATATTATTGATCTCCTACTGCATTACACTAGTTCAGGATATTATTGATCTCCTACTGCATTACACTAGTTCAGTATATTATTGATCTCCTACTGCGCTACACTAGTTCAGTATATTATAGATCTCCTACTGCATTACACTAGTTCAGGATATTATTGATCTCCTACTGCATTACACTAGTTCAGTATATTATTGATTCTACTGCTACACTAGTTCAGTATATTATTGATCTCCTACTGCGCTACACTAGTTCAGTATATTATTGATCTCCTACTGCATTACACTAGTTCAGGATATTATAGATCTCCTACTGCGCTACACTAGTTCAGGATATTATTGATCTCCTACTGCATTACACTAGTTCAGGATATTATTGATCTCCTACTGCATTACACTAGTTCAGTATATTATAGATCTCCTACTGCGCTACACTAGTTCAGTATATTATTGATCTCCTACTGCATTACACTAGTTCAGTATATTATTGATCTCCTACTGCGCTACACTAGTTCAGTATATTATAGATCTCCTACTGCATTACACTAGTTCAGTATATTATTGATCTCCTACTGCATTACACTAGTTCAGTATATTATTGATCTCCTACTGCATTACACTAGTTCAGTATATTATTGATCTCCTACTGCGCTACACTAGTTCAGTATATTATTGATCTCCTACTGCGCTACACTAGTTCAGTATATTATTGATCTCCTACTGCATTACACTAGTTCAGTATATTATTGATCTCACTAGCGCTACACTAGTTCAGTATATTATAAACCTCCTACTGCATTACACTAGTTCAGTATATTATTGATCTCCTACTGCATTACACTAGTTCAGGATATTATTGATCTCCTACTGCATTACACTAGTTCAGTATATTATTGATCTCCTACTGCGCTACACTAGTTCAGTATATTATAGATCTCCTACTGCGCTACACTAGTTCAGTATATTATTGATCTCCTACTGTGCTACACTAGTTCAGTATATTATAGATCTCCTACTGA
This sequence comes from Oncorhynchus keta, assembly GCF_023373465.1. Classification (NCBI taxonomy): domain Eukaryota; kingdom Metazoa; phylum Chordata; class Actinopteri; order Salmoniformes; family Salmonidae; genus Oncorhynchus; species Oncorhynchus keta. The sequence continues at coordinate 381,334 of NW_026290799.1, forward strand.
ATTACACTAGTTCAGGATATTATTGATCTCCTACTGCATTACACTAGTTCAGGATATTATTGATCTCCTACTGCTACACTAGTTCAGTATATTATTGACACTAGTAGTTCAGTATATTATTGATCTCCTACTGCATTACACTAGTTCAGTATATTATTGATCTCCTACTGCATTACACTAGTTCAGTATATTATTGATCTCCTACTGCATTACACTAGTTCAGTATATTATTGATCACTAGTTCAGTATATTACTACTGCGCTACACTAGTTCAGTATATTATTGATCTCCTACTGCATTACACTAGTTCAGTATATTATTGATCTCCTACTGCGCTACACTAGTTCAGGATATTATTGATCTCCTACTGCATTACACTAGTTCAGGATATTATTGATCTCCTACTGCATTACACTAGTTCAGTATATTATTGATCTCCTACTGCGCTACACTAGTTCAGTATATTATAGATCTCCTACTGCGCTACACTAGTTCAGTATATTATTGATCTCCTACTGTGCTACACTAGTTCAGTATATTATAGATCTCCTACTGCATTACACTAGTTCAGGATATTATTGATCTCCTACTGCATTACACTAGTTCAGGATATTATTGATCTCCTACTGCATTACACTAGTTCAGGATATTATTGATCTCCTACTGCATTACACTAGTTCAGGATATTTATTCTCCTACTGCATTACACTAGTTCAGTATATTATTGATCTCCTATTACACTAGTTCAGTATATTATTGATCTCCTACTGCATTACACTAGTTCAGTATATTATTGATCTCCTACTGCATTACACTAGTTCAGGATATTATTGATCTCCTACTGCATTACACTAGTTCAGTATATTATTGATCTCCTACTGCATGACACTAGTTCAGGATATTATTGATCTCCTACTGCATTACACTAGTTCAGGATATTATTGATCTCCTACTGCATTACACTAGTTCAGGATATTATTGATCTCCTACTGCATTACACTAGTTCAGGATATTATTGATCTCCTACTGCATTACACTAGTTCAGGATATTATTGATCTCCTACTGCATTACACTAGTTCAGATATATTGATTGACTCATTCACTAGTTCAGGATATTATTGATCTCCTACTGCATTACACTAGTTCAGATATTATTGATACTGATCTACACTAGTTCAGGATATTATTGATCTCCTACTGCATTACACTAGTTCAGTATATTATTGATCTCCTACTGCATTACACTAGTTCAGGATATTATTGATCTCCTAGTTCTGCTGCATTACACTAGTTCAGGATATTATTGATCTCCTACTGCATTACACTAGTTCAGGATATTATTGATCTACTGCTGAGCTACACTAGTTCAGTATATTATAGATCTCCTACTGCGCTACACTAGTTGAGTATATTATAGATCTCCTACTGCATTACACTAGTTCAGGATATTATTGATCTACTGCTGTGCTACACTAGTTCAGGATATTATTGATCTCCTACTGCATTACACTAGTTCAGTATATTATAGATCTCCTACTGCGCTACACTAGTTCAGTATATTATTGATCTCCTACTGCATTACACTAGTTCAGGATATTATTGATCTACTGCTGTGCTACACCAGTTGAGAATATGATTGAATTCCTACTGTGCTGCACTAGTTCATTAGTAGTATATTATTGACCTCCCACTGCACTACACCACTTCAATATACAGTTGAGGTCGGAAGTTTACATATGCTTAGGTTGGAGTCATTAAAACTTGTTTTTCAACCACTCCACAATATTCTTGTTAACAAACTATAGTTTTAGCAAATCGGTTAGGACATCTACTTTGTACATGACATAAGTAATTTTTCCAACAATTGTTTACAGACCGATTATTTCACTGAATCACAATTCCAGTGGGTCAGAAGTTTACATACACTAAGTTGACTGTGCCTTTAAACAGCTTGGAAAATTCAACAAAATTATGTCATGGCTTTAGAAGCCTCTGATAGGCTAATTGACATTATTTGAGTCAATTGGAGGTGTACCTGTGGATGCATTTCAAGGCCTACCTTCAAACTCAGTGCCTCTTTGCATGACATCATGGGAAAATCAAAATAAATCAGACAAGAACTCAGAAAACAAATTGTAGACCTCCACAAGTCTGGTTCATCCTTGTGATCAATTTCCAAACGCTTGAAGGTATCACATTCATCTGTACAAACAATAGTACACAAGTATAAACACCATGGGACCACGCAGCCGTCATACCGCTCAGAAAGGAGACGCGCTCTGTCTCCTAGAGATGAAAGAACTTTGGTGCGAAAAGTGCAAATCAATTCCAGAAGAGCAAAGGACCTTGTGAAGATGCTGGAGGAAACAGGTACAAAAGTATCTATATCCAAAGTAAAACGAGTCCTATATCGACACAACCTGAAAGGTCGCTCAGCAAGTAAAAAAGGCCACTGCTCCAAAACCACCATAAAAAAGCCTGACAACTGCACATGGGGACAAAGATCGTACTTTTTGCAGAAATGTCCTCTGGTCTGATGAAACAAAAATAGAACTATTTGGCCATAATGACCATCGTTATGTTTGGAGGAAAAAGGGGAGGCTTGCAAGCCGAAGAACACCATCCCAACTGTGAAGCACGGGGGTGGCAGAATCATGTTGTGGGGGTGCTTTGCTGCAGGAGGGACTGGTGCACTTCACAAAATAGATGACATCATGAGGAGGAAAATTATGTGGATATATTGAAGCAACATCTCAAGACATCAGTCAGGAAGTTAAAGCTTGGTCGTAAATGGGTCTTCCAATAATATAATAATAATATATGCCATTTAGCAGACGCTTTTATCCAAAGCGACTTACAGTCATGTGTGCATACATTCTACGTATGGGTGGTCCCGGGAATCGAACCCACTACCCTGGCGTTACAAGCGCCATGCTCTACCAACTGAGCTACATAAGGACAAATGGACAATGACCCCAAGCATACTTCCAAAGTTGTGGCAAAATGGCTTAAGGACAACAAAGTCAAGGTATTGGAGTGGCCATCACAAAGCCCTGACCTCAATCCCATAGAAAATTTGTGGGCAGAACTGAAAAAGCGTGTTCGAACAAGGAGGCCTACGAATCTGACTCAGTTACAGCAGCTCTGTCAGGAGGAATGGGCCAAAATTCACCCAGCTTATTGTGGGAAGCTTGTGGAAGGCTACCCGAAATGTTTGACCCAAGTTAAACAATTTAAAGGCAATGCTACTAAATACTAATTGTATGTAAACTTCTGACCTACTGGGAATGTGATGAAAGAAATAAAATCTGAAAGAAATAATTCTCTCTACTATTATTCTTTTTCACATTCTTAAAATGAAGTGGTGATCCTAACTGACCTAAGACAGGGAATTTTTACTAGGATTAAATGTCAGGAATTGTGAAAAACTGAGTGTATTTGGCTAGGGTGTATGTAAACTTCTGACTTCAACTGTATTATTGACCTACTGCACTACACTAGTTCATTAGTAGTATATTATTGACCTCCTACTGCACTTCACTAGTTCATTAGTAGTATATAGTTGACATACTACTGTGCTACACTAGATCAGTATATTATAGACTTCCTACTGTGCTACACTAGTTAATTAGCTGGAGTGTGTCATGGTTTAATTAAGACTAAGTAGCCTATCCACTGCCACCTACACGACTGACAGACATATAGTAGTGGGAAGAAGAGACTGGTCCTGTCTGGGCCCAGTACAATATCATAACACGTACAAACACACTCATTCCTAACCCCATTTCCCTGAGTAACAGCACACCACAACAGGAGAAAAAAGCCTGAACACAGCATATCTATCCATGGCCACTCTTTGTGTGTGTGTGCGTGTGCGTGTGCGTGTGTGTGTGTGTGTGTGTGTGTGTGGAGCCCAGAGCTTAACAACAACAAACCCTGGGCACAAAATGCAAGCCTCACCACCTGGGCTGAAATAGGAGAGATGGCAGTTTCAAACACACACACAAATAGCAGCGCTGGGGCACAGAGAAGCTATCACTGCTAGTAAAGCTATATGAGAAAACCATGAGTCATTGCAATAAACTGGACTGGTGTTGCATAAAAGCTGTGTGTGGGGGGGATGACAGGTGAATCGCTGAGTGGATGAGACGGGTAACACTAGGGGTGTAACGGTACACGTATTTGTACCAAACCGTTCGGTATGGGGACCTCGGTTCGGTCCAAACTGTGAAACCGAATGAGAACATAAGACAATATACAGTGCCATCGGAAAGTATTCAGATCCCTTGACTTTTTCCACATGTTGGTAGGTCACAGACCTATTCAAATATGCATTAAATAGTTATTTCCCTCATCAAGCTACATACACTGCCACCACCATGCTTCATTGTAGGGATGGTATCAGGTTTCCTCCAGACGTGACGCTTGGCTTTCAGGCCATAGAGTCCAATCTTAGTTTCATCAGACCAGAGAATCTTGTTTCACCTGGTCTGAGAGTCTTCAGGTGCCTTTTGGCAAACTCCAACCAGGCTGTCGTGTGCCTTTTACTGAGCAGTGGCTTCTGTCTGGCCACTCCACCATAAAGGCCTGATTGGTGGAGTGCTGAAAAGATGGTTGTCCTTCTGGAAGGTTCTCCAATCTCCACAGAGGAACTCTGGAGCTCTGTCAGAGTGACCATCGGATTCTTGGTCACCTCCCTGACCAAAGCTATTCTCCCTAGATTGCTCAGTTTTGCCTGGTGGGCGGCCAGCTCCAGGAAGAGTCTTGATGGTTCCAAACTTCCTCCATTTAAGAATGAGGGAGGCCACTGTGTTCTTGGGGATCTTCAATGCTGCAGAAATGTTTTGGTACCCTTCCCCAGATCTGACCCATGAAAACACTAGGGCCTGTAGGCGATGTCTATGCTGTGTTGTAGGTCTCTTGAGTAAATTGGAGCTGAAAAAAACATTTTAGGCTATTCCGTTAAAACAACTGGAGCCTATGCGCACATTGTAATCAAAATTAGAATCTTAATTGGTGCATTTCAAACCTTTTGTGAGGCGCAGTCAGGAACTAGTTCTGCACAATGGCAAGTGGTGGGGTCGATTAACTGGAAATGGAGGATCCTTCGTCATCGTTTAAATCTCCAGTTTGGGGACATTTTGGCTTCCCAGTAGATTACAACGACGAGGGACAGAGAGAGTATGTCACCACGCACCTCAAAACATTTTGACACATTTACGCCGACATCACCCCAGTATTCCTACCACTGGAGCTGATTCTGACCGGGCCAAAGAAATGACAAGAGAGATAGGTATGTTTATAGTGGTGGATATGCACCATTCTCCTGGTTGAGAAGAATAGGGGGTTTCAGCACCTTGTGAAGGTGCTTGAGTCTCATTATGAAATTGCCCTCTCGCACCCTTTTCAGCAAGTAGGTAGTAACCGCTCTATATAAGCAAGCTTAAGCTGAATTGGCAAACGCACCCTGGGTTGCGCTTACTACAGATGGATGGACTTAAAGGGCTACAGAGAGCTACTTAACAGTGACAACCCATCACATTACCCCAGAGTGACAAATTAGAAGACTGGCACTACATACACGCCCCCTTTATGAGCGTCACTCAAGTGCGCATATATTTCTCTTTGTAAGTAAACATTATAGTATAGGCCTATACAATGTCTGAGCCATGTTCACATATTGATTTCACACGCATATTGCACTTTATTTTAGTGGTGTAGTTGATGAGTAATGGTGTGTTTCATTGAAGGAAACAGAAAGTGTTGTTATTCCTGATGGTGCTCTCATCAGGTATTATATCGCTCAACATCATATATAGAATCAGGAATAACAACGCTTTGTATTTTCTTAAACAAAAACTAACTACAGTAACTGTTGGATTTTAATTTTTCCCGCCGTACTGAAACCGAACCGTGACCCCAAAACCGCAATACCAACCGAACTGTGGGCTTGGTGAAATGTTACACTCCTAGGTAACACCCTGTCTGAGTGGCTGGAGAGAGTGATCAGGAGGTTCAACAAGGGGACACAGTGAAGTGACTCGGGTCAGGGTGAGGACAGAGAGAAGGTGACAGTGAAAGAGAGAGAGAGAGAGGAGACAGAGCTGCATCTCCTATTACACTGTGACAAATACTCAGACCAAAGAGAATATTTCTTTCCCAAAATTATAATTCAATAAAAAGAATTTGAAACTCTAAAAGATGAAGAAAACATCTAATATTTATTGGGTGAAAAGACAAAATGTGCAGTTTTTGGCAGCCAAATATGTGTCCTCCTGCCACAACCTGAGGAACAGCCAGTGAAAAGTGCAAAGTGATGTCGATAATATTTCCCATCTTGTTTTGTTCTGTCTTTCATACCAGGTCATGTGTCTTCTCAGTCATGTTGACACTGGTCTACTACCAGGTCATGTGTCTTCTCAGTCATGTTGACACTGGTCTACTACCAGGTCATGTGTCTTCTCAGTCATGTTGACACTGGTCTACTACCAGGTCATGTGTCTTCTCAGTCATGTTGACACTGGTCCACTACCAGGTCATGTGTCTTCTCAGTCATGTTGACACTGGTCCACTACCAGGTCATGTGTCTTCTCAGTCATGTTGACACTGGTCTACTACCAGGTCATGTGTCTTCTCAGTCATGTTGACACTGGTCTACTACCAGGTCATGTGTCTTCTCAGTCATGTTGACACTGGTCCACTACCAGGTCATGTGTCTTCTCAGTCATGTTGACACTGGTCTACTACCAGGTCATGTGTCTTCTCAGTCATGTTGACACTGGTCTACTACCAGGTCATGTGTCTTCTCAGTCATGTTGACACTGGTCCACTACCAGGTCATGTGTCTTCTCAGTCATGTTGACACTGGTCCACTACCAGGTCATGTGTCTTCTCAGTCATGTTGACATGTTGACTCAACATGACTGAGAAGACACATGACCTGGTAGTGGACCAGTGTCAACATGACTGAGAAGACACATGACCTGGTTTACCTCTCTCTTCTCCTGCCCTCCCCTCTCTTCTCCTGCCCTCCTCTCTCTTCTCCTGCCCTCCTCTCTCTTCTCCTGCCCTCCTCTCTCTTCTCCTGCCCTCCTCTCTCTACTCCTGCTCTCCTCTCTCTTCTCCTGCTCTCCTCCTCTCTCTTCTCCTGCCTCCTCTCTCTTCTCCTGCCCTCCTCTCTCTTCTCCTGCTTCTCCTGCCCTCCTCTTCTCCTGCCCTCCTCTCTCTTCTCCTGCCCTCCTCTCTCTTCTCCTGCCCTCCTCTCTCTTCTCCTGCCCTCCTCTCTCTTCTCCTGCCCTCCTCTCTCTTCTCCTGCCCTCCTCTCTCTCCTGCCCTCCTCTCTCTTCTCCTGCCCTCCTCTCTCTTCTCCTGCCCTCCTCTCTCTTCTCCTGCTCCTGCCCTCTCTCTTCTCCTGCCCTCCTCTCTCTTCTCCTGCCTTCTCCTGCCCTCCTCTTCTCTCCTGCTCCTGCCCTCCCTCTCTCTTCTCCTGCCCTCCTCTCTCTTCTCCTGCCCTCCTCTCTCTTCTCCTGCCCTCCTCTCTCTTCTCCTGCCCTCCTCTCTCTTCTCCTGCCCTCCTCTCTCTTCTCCTGCCCTCCTCTCTCTTCTCCTGCCCTCCTCTCTCTTCTCCTGCCCTCCTCTCTCTTCTCCTGCCCTCCTCTCTCTTCTCCTGCCCTCCTCTCTCTTCTCCTGCCCTCCTCTCTCTTCTCCTGCCCTCCTCTCTCTTCTCCTGCCCTCCTCTCTCTTCTCCTGCCCTCCTCTCTCTTCTCCTGCCCTCCTCTCTCTTCTCCTGCCCTCCTCTCTCTTCTCCTGCCCTCCTCTCTCTTCTCCTGCCCTCCTCTCTCTTCTCCTGCCCTCCTCTCTCTTCTCCTGCCCTCCTCTCTCTTCTCCTGCCCTCCTCTCTCTACTCCTGCCCTCCTCTCTCTACTCCTGCCCTCCTCTCTCTACTCCTGCCCTCCTCTCTCTTCTCCTGCCCTCCTCTCTCTACTCCTGCCCTCCTCTCTCTTCTCCTGCCCTCCCCCTCTCCCTCCACTTTTCTACCCTACTCAGGACTGAAGTGCCTGCCCTCTCCATCTTATCAGCTCCTATCTACAGCTCAAACATGCTCTGCCCACAATGCAACACCTGGGCACAAACACAGTAGCAGCCAAATATAAACCAGCAGCCTCGTTGTGTGTGTGTGTGTGTGTGTGTGTGTGTGTGTGTGTGTGTGTGTGTGTGTGTGTGTGTGTGTGTGTGTGTGTGTGTGTGTGTGTGTGTGTGTGTGTGTGTGTGTGTGTGTGTGTGTGTGTGTGTGTGTGTGTGTGTGTGTGTGTGTGTGTGTGAATATGTTCGCGCTAACTCATTTACTAACACTCAGTGACTATTATGAGTTGTGAAATGATGACCCCGTATGACCCTGTATGGCCCCGTATGACCCTGTATGGCCCTGTATGGCCCTGTATGGCCCCGTATGGCCCTGTATGACCCTGTATGACCCCGTATGACCCTGTATGGCCCGTATGACCCTGTATGGCCCTGTATGGCCCTGTATGGCCCCGTATGACCCTGTATGGCCCTGTATGGCCCTGTATGACCCCGTATGACCCTGTATGGCCCCGTATGACCCTGTATGGCCCCGTATGGCCCTGTATGACCCCGTATGGCCCCGTATGACCCTGTATGGCCCCGTATGGCCCTGTATGGCCCCGTATGACCCTGTATGGCCCCGTATGGCCCTGTATGACCCTGTATGGCCCCGTATGGCCCTGTATGGCCCCGTATGACCCTGTATGACCCCGTATGACCCTGTATGGCCCCGTATGACCCTGTATGGCCCCGTATGACCCTGTATGACCCCGTATGGCCCTGTATGGCCCCGTATGACCCTGTATGGCCCCGTATGACCCTGTATGACCCCGTATGGCCCTGTATGGCCCCGTATGACCCTGTATGGCCCCGTATGACCCTGTATGCCCCGTATGACCCTGTATGGCCCTGTATGGCCCTGTATGGCCCCGTATGACCCCGTATGGCCCTGTGCAAACCTGATAACCTGCATGGTCCATATTCATAAAGCCTCAGAGTAGAAGTGCTGATCTGGGATCAGGTCCTCACTGTCCATGTCATCTTTTTCAAATATGATTTAAAAGGTCAAACCGATGGTGGATCAGCAGTCCTGCTCTGAGATGCTTCATGAAAATGGCCGTGATGTGCTTTAGGTATTATATCATCACCCAATGGGATGAAAGTCACAGTCTGCAATATTTCCTGCTGTTCAATGTGATGTATGTGTATATTCAGTGAGCGTACAGTCTACTACACACGTGTTGTCTGTAAATGTGTAATAACGTTATATTCCTGAATGCTCTTATTCGAAGTGAGAGGTAAAAAACACATTTCCTAAGGAGATATAACCTAGAGTAACCTTCTATTTTCATTGAAAGTTATACTTACCAAGCAGCAGTTTTAGAACGTTTGGGATGTACATAACACGCCTCATTGTTACAATCAACCAAACAACATAGAATCAAAACACCCAGTTATTATGAGTAATCAAGGTAGAACCAAAATAGACTCCTTTCGGTGTTTACAAACATTGCCGCACACGAGGGCAATGCACACAACTTGGTTGCAGAACACGAGTGAGTTCTCATAGACCGGAAGCACAAAAAGACTATGTACATGTTGCTTATGAGCGCCTTCCACACTACTTTAGGATTATAATTGGATTGTAAGGACTTGTATGAATGTCCTGCTTATTAATATGAAGTTTGTGTCATCATCGCAAATCAACTGCATTATACTTTTTTTTTTAAATGTCAACTTCACCCAGAAAAATGACTTATTGGCCAGCTTTGCTCACCGCCTACGTCAATGAGCGTTAGCATTCTAGCTAACAACTGCTGTGTACAAGGCATTTTGCAAAGATCACAACCAAATATAATCTTAGCGAACGTTCAAACACTGTTCAAAACAACATTGGAAGTAATAACTATGGAAATATCTCCATCATGTGGAATGGGCGCAGATGGCGATGGCCGGTGTTCCTGCATCCTGCCTGACATCAGTATGTTTGTACTGAAAAGGGGGACACAGAACAAAATCAAATAAAACCTACCCTTCAGTTTCTCCATCAGGCCCTGCGTCGCCCTCTCCAACACCCGCCCGTCCTCCTGCTGGTACCGATCATCCAGAAACCCGGCGGTGGCCTCTGATAGGTGAACCTTCCCGGCGACGCCCAATTGTTCCATGAGGTTGGCCAGGTTGACGTCGTTGGACCACACGTCGAACTTGAACCGCTTCATCCCCAGGATCCCACAGAGGACCGTGCCGGTGTGGACCCCCACCCTCATGTCCACCGTCTCACACGTCTCCTGGCAGAACTGCTCAATGGCCACGATCATACCTAGTTTCACAGTAGAAGAAGAAGCAGGAGAAGACTTTACTGACCCGTTTTCCTTGTAGTGAAACTGCTCGGATCCCAATCACCCCTGAAACACAAACACACACAGGTCAGACAGAACGCAGTGAGCACACATCCAGTAACTAGTAACAGGTGCAGGGTATAATAAGCCAACTGGAGAAAGACAGATACTGTACCCACCCACACACTGCTGATTGCTCCCATAGTTTGATTGGAAAACATTTTGACCCAAAGGTCAAGAAGCCCAGCTTCAAAAGACCTTCAGACCAGCGCACTAAATGCTTATCAGAGCTATCTCAACTCATTCTAGATGTGGACAACAGATATGCCTCTTCTCCAACGCTTGAACTCTACAAAGAGAGACTGCTACACCAATCGGAATTTGACAATCTTTCCACGAAACAAACGGAACAGCATCTGTTTAAGTCGAGGCAGACATTTTATGAACACGGAGAGAAAGCTGGCAAGTTGTTATCTCACCAGCTTCGACCTGAAATCTGTGTTGCAGCCCATTTAACTTCTACCAATCCCAAAGAAATCAACAATCAATTTAAGCAATTATACTCTGCTCTTTACTCGTCAGAGGCTCTTCCTGACACATATTGTTTGCACGCTTTTCTAGACAATATGGACATCCCATGTCTCAATTCAGATGAGCAAACTAACATGGATGCCTCAATAAGTGATGATGAAGCTCCTCTGGCAATCCAGTTCATGCAGAGCAGTAAAGCATGATGGGCTTGATGGCTTCCCTATTGAATTTTATAAAGCATTCTCCTCTAAACTATCCCCTATCCTCAGCTTAATGTACAATGAAATCCTTTCTCGTCAGAAACTGCCCCTGACACTTACCCAGGCAACTATTTTGGTTTTGCTTAAGAAGGACAAGAATCCCCTGGACTGTGGCTCATTCCGCCCTTTAAGCATTTTGTGCTGCGATGATAACATTGTCACTAAGGTCCTCTCGTGCCGTTCAGAGACAGTGATGCCTAATATAATTAACTCTGACTAAACCGGATTTATCTCAGGTGGACAATCTTTCTATAATATGCGCCGGCTATGTAATGTTCTTCATGCTGCCCACTCAACTCCACAACCAGAGGTCGTCAGCTCTCTTGATGCTGAGAAGGCTTTCGACCGGGTTGAGTGGGAATATCTATTTACGGTACTAGAGAGATTTGGGTTTGTCCCGTCATTCCTTTCCTGGATGAAGAGTTTGTACTGGTCCCCCGTGGCGTCTGTTCGCACCAACAATGTTACCTCCAGCTACTTCCCTCTCCACGCGGGGGCCAGCGGGGTTGCTGTTTATCCCCTTTCCTATTTGATATGGCTACTGAGCCTCTTGCTATCGCCCTACGCGGCGAGGAGGGGATTAAGGGGCGACATAACTCACAAGGTGTCCTGATATGCAGACTATCTTCTTTTACACATCTCTAACCCTGTGGAGTCTGTACCCGATGGTGGATCAGCAGTCCTGCTCTGAGATGCTTCATTCTTTTACACATCTCTAACCCTGTGGAGTCTGTACCCGATGGTGGATCAGCAGTCCTGCTCTGAGATGCTTCATTCTTTTACACATCTCTAACCCTGTGGAGTCTGTACCCGATGGTGGATCAGCAGTCCTGCTCTGAGATGCTTCATGAAAATGGCCGTGATGTGCTTTAGGTATTATATCATCACCCAATGGGATGAAAGTCACAGTCTGCAATATTTCCTGCTGTTCAATGTGATGTATGTGTATATGCAGTGAGCATACAGTCTACTACACACGTGTTGTCTGTAAATGTGTAATAACTTGTTATATTCCTGAATGCTCTTATTCGAAGTGAGAGATAAAACACATTTCCTGAGGAGATATAATAACCTAGAATAACCTTAACTATATTAGGCATCACTGTGGAGTCTATACCCTATCTCTTGGACATGCTACAAGGTTTTGGGACATTCTCTAGTTATGAATTAAACCTAACATAAAGTGTGCTCCTCCCCATGAATCAGTTAGCAGAAGGTATTGGGTATGCCAACTTCCTATTTAAGGTGGAGCATCAGGTCTGTACTTATTTGGGGTTGAAGGTCACACGCTCATTTAAGGCTCTGTTGAAACATAACTTCTGTGCACCTCTGGAGAGAACTAAGCAGGATTTCATACCGTGGTCGTCTCTTCCCATTTCACTAGCAGGTCGCATTCATTCTGTTAAGATGACTGTACTATCTATGTTTTTGTACTTATTACAAATGATCCCCATTGTTTTGCCAAAGTCGATACTCAAACAACTAGACAGCTACAATTTAAATTCATTTGGAATAAGTCAAATCCACAAATGAGAAAGGTCTATCTAGAGAGACCTAAGGCTGCAGGTGGGTGGGGCATTCCCAATTCTTTTTACACTACTACTGGTCAGCAAATATATCTAAATGTGTTTGTTGGGTTTCTACATTTGGAAAAAAGGGACTTGGGCCATCCTGGAGTTACAGTCTAGGTCTCAATTCTCAAAATCCCTTTATCCTTAAACAAGCAAGCTGCTTCTCTCCATGATCATCTCTTCCCAGCGTCACAGAGTGACACGGCATTCCAGTTCTGGCATAGGAACAGTCTGCTGTTTTTTTGTGACCTATTTGTTGATAACACCTTTGTCTCATTTGATACTCTGAGGGTTGACCATAAGTCTTGTTCTCTTCACTGGAAGTAGGCAGAGTCAACCTCCTTTATGCAGTGGGTTAAGGAGGTGGTGTCATCTCTGCCTTTGGAGGACGGGTACACAGTCCGTGGGGCCTGACAAAAGTTTGTCTTTACCTGGTCCCCATTAAGGACTGGAGAGCCTGTCTTTTACTTTGTGTCATTTGCATATTTTGGTAAGCAGTCATGTCTGTTCTAGTGGCCATATTGTGCTGATAAGATTCAACTACCGGTAATATTATTTTCTCCATTGTTTTTATTCCTATTACTGTTTATGTTTCTGCCCTGTTTAATTTATGTTTCTATGTTATCCTTGTATGATGCCTTGGTGGGTGGGAGAGAGGGGTGGAGGGAGGGGTGGATTGGGGAATGAGGGGTTGGCGTTGTACTGTTTTTCTGTTCTCATATCTGAAAACCTATAAATAAAGTACAAAAATAAAATGACAGACATTGCACAATAAAGTTGCAGGAGCAATTAACAGAATGCTATCTACCCATCTTTATCCCATTGGATCATACCTAGTCCCATCTCGACACAGCAGTACGCGTGGTCAGGGCGTGGCTCGGGACATCCCGCCACGCAGTAGTAACAGTCTCCCAGTGTACTGATCTTCTCACAGCGCGTCAGCTCACACAGCTGGTCGAAACGGCCGAAGAGGTCATTGAGGAGCCCCACCAAGGCATGGGCGGACTTGTTGGCAGACATTTTGGTGAAGCCGACGATATCCGCAAAGAGGATAGAAACAGGCTCCATCCGCTTCATGTTGAATGGCCTGAAGATGATCTGATGATCAAATTACATCAAACTTTATTTAAAGTGTTATTAAAATTTTAACACACTTTGCAGTAAATCTATAAGCTTTTGTTCTTCTGGGTCTAGGCCGGTTACCGTAAAGAACTTTGTGACAACTGCTGATGTAAAAAGGCTTAATAAAATACATTTGATTGATTTGGATAATAAAATAAATAAAAGCAGACCACACATGAAGCAATGAAGGAGGAATAAAATAGCATAAAACAATGACTAAAAGGCTAAGCTAAACGGGTGAGTTTTTACGCATGATTTTAAAACGCCAATGGTGTTTTAAAATCAACCACTGCTCCTCTTACCTGGCCTCTGGGGATCGAAGTCTTCTTCCTCTTAAGATGACTATGATGATGGGGATGGTTCTTAGGGCTCGCCGCGATCGAAGAAGCACCCCAGGACCTCCGACCGTGGACACAGCCGAACAAGCCCCGGCAGAGTATCTCTTCCCTGCGTTCCCCTCCATCTCCTCGTCCCCCTGCTTCATCAGTTCATCGGCGACCCTCCTCGGCATGACAGAGTGGATCATGCGTTCCTTCAACGCTTTCTCCACCTGGAACGTATTCACAAAGACAGGTAACAACTGGTTTCCTTCTCCACCTGGAACGTATTCACAAAGACAGGTAACAACTGGTTTCCTTCTCCACCTGGAACGTATTCACAAAGACAGGTAACAACTGGTTTCCTTCTCTACCTGGAACGTATTCACAAAGACAGGTAACAACTGGTTTCCTTCTCCACCTGGAACGTATTCACAAAGACAGGTAACAACTGGTTTCCTTCTCCACCTGGAACGTATTCACAAAGACAGGTAACAACTGGTTTCCTTCTCCACCTGGAACGTATTCACAAAGACAGGTAACAACTGGTTTCCTTCTCCACCTGGAACGTATTCACAAAGACAGGTAACAACTGGTTTCCTTCTCCACCTGGAACGTATTCACAAAGACAGGTAACAACTGGTTTCCTTCTCTACCTGGAACGTATTCACAAAGACAGGTAACAACTAGTTTCCTTCTCTACCTGGAACGTATTCACAAAGACAGGTAACAACTGGTTTCCTTCTCCACCTGGAACGTATTCACAAAGACAGGTAACAACTGGTTTCCTTCCCCACCTGGAACGTATTCACAAAGACAGGTAACAACTGGTTTCGAGAACATCAAGAATGTAACCATTTGTGATCTATTTCATGTTATTTGATTGTTTGATGAACATGATGATGAAATGAAATCATCTATCTGTCTCTCGATGATCAAATGTGTCAATGTTTTGATTGACATATAAATAATAATTACCTCCAGGTCCTTGCCGTGCATGATGGCCTGGCCCACCTTGAGGAAGGTGGAGCGGGATCGCACTTCGGACATGATGAAGAGGTGGATGCCGATGGCGTGGGCACACAGGTGGAGGAGGGCCTTAGCCGGGCACAGCCAGCGGAGGGTGTCCCATTCCAAGCTAGAAGAACCAAGACCTCCAGGACTAGATCCAGAACCTAGGGACCCTTCTGCACCTCCAACCCCAGCCTCGCCCCACCTATTCCCCCCATAATTTCCTCCACTGCCATCTCTCCCCTGGAGCAGGGGCAGCCACTCTAAGGCTTCAAATAGTACTGAATACAGGAGCCCCAGTAAAACTGAAGCATATAGCCTCACATGGAGAACACTGTAGAGTAGTAGCAGGACCTCCATACACAGAGAGAAGGTGCCCACTGGGGAGATGCAGGGAGCCCGAGTAGGGCCCACTCCACCTGGGGTGCGAGGGAATGTCCGGTTGCCATCCCTGGTTCTCTCCAGGTAGACAAAGCCTCCTGTCTGGATCTGAGGAGCCAGAGTGATGGCGAATGTGGTCACAATGAGGAGCAGCGAGGCCTGGTTGTACAGGTGAGCATAGGGCCTTGTCAAGGTAAAGAGGAAGAGGATGAGCAGGAAAAGGAGGAAGGAGGCGGTCGGGGCGAGGAAGGTCGCTGGGTCACAGCGGTCGTGGTTGACCCCGAAATACACGCCCCAAAGGAGCGAGGCAGAGGCCATGTATGACAGAACATAGCGGAAGCGGCGTTGAGTCTGCGGGAAGCACCTCTCGCGGCACGCCTCTTCGAGTATCGGCGAATCAAACTTGGGGTCCCACCACTGGGCAGCGGACCTCTCAAACAACTGGGGCAGAGTCTTCTGCTGGCTGTGTAACTTATTCATAACAGCCCTCCGAACTCCCGACTCCCCTGAACTACAGCTGGAGGAGATGCTGTATTTGGTGCAGGGTTTGGAGGGATCTCCTTTGGCGGTAGTGGTAGACCCACCTACTCCACTCCCTCCTCCTCTGGTATTGCTGTCCCTTGTCGTTGGGGTTGGGGGAGAGTCATGATATTGTCGATGCTGTGGCGACGGCGCGTGCTGTGTGTGCTTAGTGTTGTCTATAATCCGCACAGTCACGGCGCCGTCACTGCTTGAGGCGCAGCTAACCTCCGTGGCATGTGGGAGAAGCTGCTGCTGCCGGTGTTGCAGCGGCTGCAAGGCCATTATGATGGCTGGAGTGACGTGAAGGGGGAAATACTAATATCTGATCAATGATGGCGGACGGTGCGCGGGCAATGAGGTAACAGTACTAAGTGAAACATCTGGCAGAGGAAGACTAGACAGGAGAGTGAGCAAAAAAGAGAGGCAAGAAAGGTGATGGTTGTAATCACGACTTGATATATCGTGTGTACAGAAAATACGTATTTCTACTAGGCTACGCACGAATGTAGCCAACTAGGCCTACTCACTCATATAAAAAGGACCGTTCCAGGCTCTTGAGTAGTTCATTATCCCGACCTCTGTATTACGTCAGCACTCACATTCCATTAATTCGTCCCTTGCCTTTGGAAGCCCTCGCTGTCCACTTTGTACTCGTGTGCTGCTCTGCTCGCTCTCATCTGGCAGTTGAAATAATTGAAAGTCCTTTCGTCTTTCCTCTCCCCTTCTTTATACATCCTTCCCCGATATTACGTTGTTTATCACATTACGATTTTTATCAGGTTTAAAAAGCCAATCTGGGATCAGTTGTTCAAATATTCACTTTTTATTCCACACCACGCGCAGTGTTTTGACAGCCGCCAGTGACAGCTCGAGCCTCGCTCTCAAGAAGTCCTCACGTGTCTTCTTCACTGATGATCAAAATAATGTCCCCATGTTATTATTACATTTTAATACACACACAATCCGAAAAGAGAACATTATTTATATAATGTTTCCAAGTCCAAAACGACCCATATTGTGTGTGTCTTGTTTAGGAGTTGTAGGCTATACACAGTAGATTGTTGTCCCACTCATTCCAATAACAAGCTACACATGGCTAGAACATTGCGACAAAGTTACAGCTTCTGTCCCTTCTTATCTTATCGGAGCACCCGCTCCAAAACAAGTCACTTTAAAGTTCCTTTCCCTTGGAAAAAAAACAAGCGTTATCCTCTTTCCGTTTTAGTTATATGAGTCAACAGTTGAAAATAATAGGCTAACATTCATAGCATAAACTCGTATAGCATGTCCTCCTTTCCCTTTCGGACTATTTCAAAGCCCTAGTGTGGGTGAATTCTTTCGTGTTATACTAGCCAAGCTGAAGAGTTAGGCTTTGGCTGTCGGGTCGGGTAGGTGGGTGGGTCGGTTGGTTCACGACCACCCAAAACCAGCAGCCAGGCAGGCAGCGTCCGTTTAGCGGTCTAGCTGTCCCCCCATACCCAGTCTGTAGTTCTTCCACAGCCGGGCCTATTCCCAAGCTCCAGCCCCGTCCTTTCCTGACCTCCCTCTACGGATCTCTACATCGGTAATATCCCCACTTCCAAGACGACAGGGACTGTACAGATACAGTGATTATGAGACATTGAAAAGCGATTTTAAATCGAGAGATAACTACCCAAAATATGACAGCTGAGCTGATATAAGCCAACTCCTTTTACAAGGCTGGAGTCTTGAACAAACTTGTTGGTAAGAGTTGGCAAAACAGAAAGCTATGAGAAACACCCACCCTTGTATGAATAGTCTATTAAATATATAGAACGAAATACAAAACTTTCAACTTATGTCTACTAAATATTCCTATCGAATATTCACATTTTCCATAGGATAGGCCTATCCAATGAACAGGACAGGCTTTTAAAAACAAAAACTGCAGTTTAAAATTGAAGCAAAAACGTATCCAGAAACGTCACTACTGTGCTCCCTTCTGTATCCAAAGCCTAGAAACTTTTTCCCAGGCCGTGGTTCCTTCGTCATAGGCTACACAAGTAGCCAGGACTGTAAACGCGTGGAGTAGTGAATAACTATGGAGTGCATGGAGAGATTCTGTGAATTTCCTCCTCTTTGCTTTCCCCAAAGGAATACCGAATTCCCATGAGGAAGAAACAATATATCCTTGATCCTGCTTCCCTTTATTCAATTACCAACGAATAAGACATAGTTCGCGAAATGTGCTGGCTGTCTGTTCCATAAATTCCTCAAGTCTGGATAGCTCGAGATTATGCTGCCTGCATGCATGTGCCCAGAAGAAGCATAGCCCGAGAGAGTCCACTCCTTGTTGCGTTCGCGTCCTCTTCCGTTCGAAAGGTTCGGTGACGGTTAAGGTTACCTCCCTATTGCCCGGGTCCGGGTAGGCTAATAAAAACACGTTTTTATGTGTTTCCCCGATTTATCCAGGGGAAGACAAGGCAGCTCCCGTCACTCCCACCATCTTCCTTGTACCCAGACGGAAATTCTCCGCCAGCTGAGGCGGCGGTGCGGTGGAGAAGGGTGGGTGTCCAAAGCGGAGCGACTCGGTGGTATGAGCATCGAGCTTCAGTAGCTCCGGTCTGAAAATACAGCAGAGGGGGGTATGGTGGCTGATGATGGGAGCGCGCACGCAGAAATGTATTGTGTGGCTATGGACGAGCACGTATTGAATGAGAGTGAGAGTATAACTATTTCAGATTGTAAAACATTTAAATAGGTAGACTAGAAGTCCAAAGTAATAGGCCTATTTTACGCATTGTACGCATAGGCAGTTTTCTTTCCAAATGACATCACCCACCGCATGACACAAACAGACCAGCACGTTAGGTGTACAGATACCAATATATTTCAGTGTTTTTACATTACATTCCTGTTCATTGTTACACAGCTGTTACACATAGACCTATGCCCACGCTAACAGGGTTGTGCCCATAATTCCAACAGTCAGTGATATCATTGATTGAAGGTGCATAAAAAAGACCTACCCTAATCTAGTAGATAAGGTATGCACACCTATAATTGCCCTGAAGAGAACACTGATCTAGTTTCTATATTCACAGACAGATCTTTGTGTGACACGTCTACTTTGAAGGAAGTATAATATCTACTCTTTGAGTCCAATAAAAATGGCTAGCCTCTTCCGCTAGATGAAAGTTGCCAAACACACACACACACACACACACACACACACACACACACACACACACACACACACACACACACACACACACACACACACACACACACACACACACACACACACACACAGTTATGCGCAGCTAACCTTTTGGGGACATACAATTCAGTCCCATTCAAAATCCAATTTTCCTTAACCCCTAACCGTAACCCCAACCTTAACCCAAAAACCTAACCTTAATCGTAAACCTAACCCTAACCTTAAAACTAACCCTAGCTCCGAACCCTAAACATATTTCTAACCCTACCCCTAATTCTAACCTAAACCCTAAACCCCCTAGATATAGCATTTGACCTTGTGGGGACCAACAAAATCAAATGAAACTTTATTTGTCACACGCGTCTAATAGAACAGTGTAGACCTTACCGTGAAATGCTTACTGACAAGCCCTTAACCAACAGTGTAGACCTTACCGTGAAATGCTTACTTACAAGCCCTTAACCAACAGTGTAGACCTTACCGTGAAATGCTTACTTACAAGCCCTTAACCAACAGTGTAGACCTTACCGTGAAATGCTTACTGACAAGCCCTTAACCAACAGTGTAGACCTTACCGTGAAATGCTTACTGACAAGCCCTTAACCAACAGTGTAGACCTTACCGTGAAATGCTTACTGACAAGCCCTTAACCAACAGTGTAGACCTTACCGTGAAATGCTTACTGACAAGCCCTTAACCAACAGGTGTTGTACCTTACCGTGAAATGCTTACTGACAAGCCCTTAACCAAGCCCTTAACCAACAGGTGTTGACCTTACCGTGAAATGCTTACTGACAAGCCCTTAACCAACAGGTGTTGTACCTTACCGTGAAATGCTTACTGACAAGCCCTTAACCAACAGGTGTTGACCTTACCGTGAAATGCTTACTTACAAGCCCTTAACCAACAGGTGTTGTACCTTACCGTGAAATGCTTACTGACAAGCCCTTAACCAACAGGTGTTGTACCTTACCGTGAAATGCTTACTGACAAGCCCTTAACCAACAGGTGTTGTACCTTACCGTGAAATGCTTACTGACAAGCCCTTAACCAACAGGTGTTGTACCTTACCGTGAAATGCTTACTGACAAGCCCTTAACCAACAGGTGTTGTACCTTACCGTGAAATGCTTACTGACAAGCCCTTAACCAACAGGTGTTGTACCTTACCGTGAAATGCTTACTGACAAGCCCTTAACCAACATGTGTTGTACCTTACCGTGAAATGCTTACTGACAAGCCCTTAACCAACAGTGTAGACCTTACCGTGAAATGCTTACTTACAAGCCCTTAACCAACAGTGTAGACCTTACCGTGAAATGCTTACTTACAAGCCCTTAACCAACAGTGTAGACCTTACCGTGAAATGCTTACTTACAAGCCCTTAACCAACAGTGTAGACCTTACCGTGAAATGCTTACTTACAAGCCCTTAACCAACAGTGTAGACCTTACTGTGAAATGCCTACTGACAAGCCCTTAACCAACAGTGTAGACCTTACCGTGAAATGCTTACTGACAAGCCCTTAACCAACAGTGTAGACCTTACCGTGAAATGCTTACTGACAAGCCCTTAACCAACAGTGTAGACCTTACCGTGAAATGCTTACTGACAACCCTTAACAAGCCCTTAACCAACAGTGTAGACCTTACCGTGAAATGCTTACTGACAAGCCCTTAACCAACAGTGTAGACCTTACCGTGAAATGCTTTACAAGCCCTTAACCAAGCCCCGTGAAATTAACCTTAACCAACAGTGTAGACCTTACCGTGAAATGCTTTTACAAGCCCTTAACCAACAGTGTAGACCAACGTGAAATGTTACTTACAAGCCCTTAACCAACAGTGTAACCGTGAAATGCTTACTGACAAGCCCTTAACCAACAGGTGTAGACCTTACCGTGAAATGCTTACTGACAAGCCCTTAACCAACAGTGTAGACCTTACCGTGAAATGCTTACTGACAAGCCCTTAACCAACAGTGTAGACCTTACCGTGAAATGCTTACTGACAAGCCCTTAACCAACAGTGTAGACCTTACCGTGAAATGCTTACTTACAAGCCCTTAACCAACAGTGTAGACCTTACCGTGAAATGCTTACTTTACAAGCCCTTAACCAACAGTGTAGACCTTACCGTGAAATGCTTACTTACAAGCCCTTAACCAACAGTGTAGACCTTACCGTGAAATGCTTACTGACAAGCCCTTAACCAACAGTGTAGACCTTACCGTGAAATGCTTACTTACAAGCCCTTAACCAACAGTGTAGTACCTTACCGTGAAATGCTTACTGACAAGCCCTTAACCAACAGGTGTAGTACCTTACCGTGAAATGCTTACTTACAAGCCCTTAACCAACAGGTGTTGTACCTTACCGTGAAATGCTTACTGACAAGCCCTTAACCAACAGGTGTAGTACCTTACCGTGAAATGCTTACTTACAAGCCCTTAACCAACAGGTGTAGACCTTACCGTGAAATGCTTACTGACAAGCCCTTAACCAACAGGTGTAGACCTTACCGTGAAATGCTTACTGACAAGCCCTTAACCAACAGTGTAGACCTTACCGTGAAATGCTTACTTACAAGCCCTTAACCAACAGTGTAGACCTTACCGTGAAATGCTTACTTACAAGCCCTTAACCAACAGTGTAGACCTTACCGTGAAATGCTTACTTACAAGCCCTTAACCAACAGTGTAGACCTACCGTGAAATGCTTACTTACAAGCCCTTAACCAACAGTGTAGACCTTACCGTGAAATGCTTTACTTACAAGCCCTTAACCAACAGTGTAGACCTTACCGTGAAATGCTTACTTACAAGCCCTTAACCAACAGTGTAGACCTTACCGTGAAATGCTTACTTACAAGCCCTTAACCAACAGTGTAGACCTTACCGTGAAATGCTTACTGACAAGCCCTTAACCAACAGTGCAGTTCAAGAAGAGTTAAGAAAATATTGACCAAATTAACTAAAGTAAAAAGTAATAAAAAGTAACACAATAACGAGGCTTTATACAGGGGGCACCGAGTCAGTGTGCGGGGGTACATGTTTGAGGTCATTTGTACATATAGGTAGGGGTGAAGTGACTATGCATAGATAATAAACAGCGAGTAGCAGCAGTGTACAGAACAAATAAAGGACTGGGGGGTCAATATAATAGTCCGGTGGCCATTTGATTAATTTTTCAGCAGTCTATGGCTTGGGGGTAGAAGCTGTTAAGGAGCCTAGACTTGGCGCTTCGGTACCACTTGTCGTGCGGTAGCAGAGAAAGCAGTCTATGACTTGAGTGACTGGAGTCTCTGACAATTTGATGAGCTTTCCTCTGACACAGCCTATTATATAGGTCCTGGATGGCAGGAAGCTTGGCCCCAGTGATGTACTGGGCCATACGCACTACACTCTGAAAGCGCCTTACGGTCAGATGCAGAGCATTTGCCATACCAGGCGGTGATGCAACCGGTCAAGATGCTCTCGGTGGTGCAGCTGTAGAACTTTTTGAGGATATGGGGACTCATGCCAAATCTTTACAGTCTGTTGAGGGGGAAAATGTTTTGTTGTGCCCTCTTCACGACTGTCTTGGTGTGTTTGGACATGATAGTTTGTTGGTGTTGTGGACACCAAGGAACTTGAAACTCTCGACCCGATCCACTACAGTCCCATTGATGTTAATGGGGGCCTGTTCAGCCCGCCTTTTCCTGTAGTCCACGATCATGTCCCCAGTTGGTCAAGTTTTTGTTTGTTTACTATTCTTGTGGGGACTTCTGGTCCCCACAAGTATAGTTAAACACGTCCACACGCACACACACTCCTACACATTCTCTCCCTATTGTACCCCTGTTTATATAGCATAACCTGGAGTAGCTTAGACTGCATGTTTGTAGACGGTGAAATCTGAGTTAGCGACAGTAATGTCATGTATAGTAAGTAACCTCTGACACAGAATAATTAGAAGACCCGAGTTACAACCCCAGGTCGTTGCACATACACATGACAGTGTGTACTCACTAGGAATGCAATATTGGTGGGTTATAATGCTGACAATGACCAGAGGAGGTCATGAATGGGCATAGCTCACACACACACACACACACACACACACACACACACACACACACACACACACACACACACACACACACACACACACACACACACACACACACACACACACACACACACACACACACACACACACACAAACCTGTAACAGATTTCCTTTCCCTGACTTTTTGTAAGGGTTGATTTATTCAGTGGGGGTCACGCCTAATCTATAATCCTTATAATATAGGTATTACAAAAACACACACCCACACAAATGGCCAACACACACAAGCTTGGTTCCTCAATGACTGAGGAAGAGTCTTGGTCTGTACTCAGATGGACTTATTTTTAGACTAGATAGACTCAAATTGGCACAAATTGGACTGATGGACTCAAATTGACATCGTATTAGACTAAATTGACTTCTTATTTACTAAAAACAGATATTTGGTAACTCAATTTATTGGGGATAGAGGATAACTTATTTTGAGTTCTCAAGCTTCTCACAACAGTTACTGATAGTTTGTCGCAAGTAGGCCTATCAATATTTTTTTTATACCACTTTTATTTTTTAACTGTTCAAACAGAGTGGTTAGAGTTGCCATGGTGATGGATTTCTGTCCTTTCGTTTTCACGCTGACTGACAGAATAAGGTGAGGTATTGGAGAAATAGTAGTTTATACACATCTCATTTTATGTGACTAAATGTCCTCTCAGAACTTCACTTCACTATCCATCTTTACCTGTATTGTGTCCCAAATGGCAATCTATTCCGTATAGAGTGCACTAGGTTTGACCAGGCCAGGGCTTTAGGGAATAGGGAATAGGGTGCTATAAACCCTGGTAATCATTTCCATTGACTGCCATTGAGTTCAGGCACCTCCTGGTGGAATTCTGGTGCCACTGCAGTGTTTTTATGAGATAGATGACTATGGCCGAAATTACACCACATTTGTTTTTGCTTTTAACCCTTCCCTTATGTCCTGGTTCAATTTGAATTATAAATCACTCAAATACTATTTTACGTCATTTTTCCATCATGACCCTTCATCTACTATCCTAAGGTTGTGTCTCAAACGTGTAAAACACGTAACAACCGGAATAATGACATCCATGATGTTCTTGGTCAATTTGACCAGCAATTTTACCTTAACTTTTTAACAGGTTGACCTAGAAACAAGCTGAGGCAGAGCAACACTGATCTTAAGTCAATTTGAAGTACATTTGACCTTGACCTTTGTGCTAGAGACAAGTGGTATTCTGTGCATTAAAGATCCATGACGATCATAAAGGATCTAGAAATGATTTCCTTGTGATGTCCAGAGGCCGTGAGATAGTGATCTGAAGTTTGGCAAAAAATTAGCTAAGAATTTCATAAATGTCCTAATTCCATTTATTCACGACTTTGGTACAGTAATCAAACATTTGGCTCCCAATTTTGAACAGTTGATCCATCAACTCATATGAAACATTCTCAACTACTGGAGAAAAACAATTTGTAAGGTTAAAATCATGTATTATTTGTAAAGTTAAAATCCTATTGATGATCTAGATGACTTTGTATTTATTTATTTATGATTTAGATTACTTTTATTGTAATGGTGTAGGTTGAACCAAACATAAGGATTAAATACCTAATATTATGTACATCTGGTTTCTGTGTCTCAGACAGATGTGGAACCTTGCAGTGATGGGTGTGTGTGTGTGTGTGTGTGTGTGTGTGTGTGTGTGTGTGTGTGTGTGTGTGTGTGTGTGTGTGTGTGTGTGTGTGTGTGTGTGTGTGTGTGTGTGTGCGTGTGCGTGCGTGTGCGTGTGTGTGTGTGTTAAAATGGTTTAAAACCACTCTGTGTGTTTAGCCTGGCTAACACTCCTTCTTCACAAAGTAAGAAGCATATCAATGTTACATTATTGCTGGGGACAGGACGTTCCCTCCAGAATGTAGGCCCTACCCTTATTGGATCAAACATATATTGGGTCTATTTTTTGTCTTTCTTCTTCCCTCCCTTTTCTCTCTAAAGAATTGACACAAGAATCTCGGTCGTCAATGGGATCTGAAGCTACAAGGATAAAATACAACTTTAATGCGACTTTGACAAGCAGCATATTGAGGCAAAGCCATAACAACAGGAAGAGAAGGTTACAGCCCATTTAACTGGCATCAATGTACAAATGCGTTCTTACACAGCAATGACATACTGCACTGACAACGAAGATAAGCTGTCGTTTAGAAATGACAATAAAATACAATACAATACCATAGAAGAATGCTGTAACTGACTGCTGGTAAGGAGCACAGAAATCCAGACCCTTTTGAAATGACAATAAAGACAATAGAATAGAATATTATGCTGTAACTGATCGCTGGTATTTTTCCTTCTTGTCTACGGATGAAGAAGAAGAGAAAAACTTGAATAAATAAAATAAACAAACTGGCAAACAAACAGAAATAAAACAAACTCTTGTTTATATTTCCCTGTTTTCGTTCGGAGTTAAATAATAACACTTAGGAAGATAAGAGTCTCTGATTTAAATAGTTTAAAAACTTGTTTCCGTTTTTTTTTCTTGTTGGATTACTTGTAATGGGCCTGCAAGGTTCCCATTTACTTCATGTGGCTTCAATCCCCCTTTTTCCCCAGCTGTACATATTTCCTATCCTCCACCCCATCCCTCTCTCCTCTCTTCCCCGTGTCCAGTCACCCCAGTACAGCCTCTGGCTTCGGCCTCCCTCCTTTTTGTCTTCCTTCCTTTGCTCCCCGTCCTCTTCTCTCCATTCATCCCTCTCTTCATCTCTCCTACTCAATCCTTTCGCCAGCGGTTCTTGGGTTTTGCCTCAGGAAGTGGGGGTGGAGGGGCTGGGGCGGCCTTGGCTGGGGGTGGACTGTCTTTCTTTCCCAGGCTAATCAGTAGGGCAGGCAGCTCCACAGTGATAGCTTTCTCTATCTTGTCAATCAGACAGCCTGACGACCAGGAACAGAGGGAGGACAGCTGCTTAAAGCCTGATGGAGGGTTGATGCCAAAGAAGTCCTGGTAGGCCTCTTTGTCTGGCAGGTCGAACTTGCTCACCTGTAGAAATGGAGAACACACAAGTTCTATACATGATATACACACGTTGTATACATGTTAGTTATACACACATTATATACACACACACACACACACACACACACACACACACACACACACACACACACACACACACACACACACACACACATGTTATACACACACACACACACATTATTTACATTATACACACATTTAATACACATTGTACACCTTACATACACATTATACACACAATTTGCACACCTTAAACACACGTTATATACATATTCCATACACACATTACACACACAATCCATGACACCCCCCCTTCACACACTCTCTCACTTACATTGGTCTTGGCCAGGATGGACTTGAAGATGTAGAACTTGTCAGGGTCTGAGACGATGTCCCTGAACACCTCGTCGGGGTCGCTGAACCAGCCCAGCTTCTCGTGGTATGTATGGAGGTAGCGATCTACCAGCAGGGCGTGGATCCTGACCCGGATGGCGTGCTGGCGGATGAAGGCTATCTTGTTCTCCAGCTGGTTCTCAATTACCTGAAGATAGAAGAACAAGGAGATTATTGTCAACAGCAGAGGTGAATAAAAATGGCGTCCCCCATGCACTTATCACAAATGCCTCGTTTCGCTAAGTTCGCCGAATTGTACATCACTCTCCATGACTCTTTTGTTTGCATGGTCATTAGCATAGTATACATGATTCCCATTTTAGCTTGAAGACGCCGGGACTTTGAAAACCCCCCAAAAAGTAGATTGTGCTGATTTACTGGCACATTGAACCATATACGCATCATCGTTTCAAAACTCAGTGGATTGTGCTAAACAATGACATCACATCTGAATTCTGACATCTTTATGCACGTTCGCCATTGTCACAGATTTTAGGTGCTTTTCTCAAGTGCACAACGGCAGGAGATGGTAGCTTCTCGAGCAGCAAGGTCTCCTCCCGTATGAAAAGCCATGGGCTGGTGTGTGCGCGTAATGTGTTTGTGTGTATTCTGTAATGTCTGTAGGTGGTTGAGCTTCACCTGGTTGAGGTCTTCGAGCAGTGAGATCTCCTCCCGTATGAAGAGCCCTCGGCTGGTGTCGGCTGCGTATTCTGTGGGCCAGAAGGAGCTGACGTAGACCCGGGGAGGCTCTGTGGCGTTGATGAGAGGAGCCATGGACCAAAACAGGGCGCCGTAGACACGCATCAGGTCCTGGGAGGACAGGCTGTCTGCCTTGTTCAGGATGATGCGGATCTGGGACTCTCGGCCCTAGAATGAATGAATTCATGGATGGATCAATGAATGAATGAAGAAAACAGAGTTTAGAAAGGTTATTAAAGTGTTATTAAAGTGCTAGGCCAAGACTGACTGTATATTTGGCAATCTAAGGCACTTTGCTTTGCACCATAGACATATAATTACTAGAATGAGAAAGGAATCTACTCTTTTGTCATTTCAGTTGAGTTGACTTTTGATAAAGCAAACATGTTCATGCTGAACTTACTACTTTTGCTTCCTGCTTTACTCCTATTGGTACACTCAATATGGCTGCCGGTCCACCCAACACTTCCGTTCTAGTAATTCCGTTTCTATGCTTTACACTTCTTTACCTTCATCTGTTTGAACAGTGTGGCCAGCTCCCCGCCCACGTCCAACTTAGTGGGGTCAAACATCAGGAAGATGAGGTCAGCACGGTCAATGAACCACTGACACACCTCGCTATAGGGGTAGCCTGGATGGGGAAGGATGACCAATCAGAAGCTGTTTTACTCAAAGGTGTGGTAGTATACAGTGAGTTAAGTCTTTTCATCATTCCATTTTTGTGAATTTGTAGGTGTGTGTGTTGCATGCAGTGTGTTACCATTGGGTGTGCATGAGTGTGACTGTTAATGAATCTCAGTCTGTTCTCCCACCTCTCTCCTGCTGCTTGTGATTGTCACTTCAGAGATGTAACAAATATCTAAAGAGTGTACATGATCTAATACACATGGCTGTATATGAGAGGTTAGTGTGTGTGTGTTCTCCTCCCCACCTCTCTCCTGCTGCTTGCGGTTCTCAATAATCCCAGGCGTGTCCACCAGGGTGACTCTCTCCAGCAGTTTATGGGGCATCTCAATCCCCACCAGCCTCTCCAGGAACCCCTGGCCAAACTTCTCCAGAGGGGAGAAGGACCTGGAGCTGTCGGCTGCCATCACGATGCCCTCCACTGAGCGGAACTTGTCACCGTGCATCACCACTGTGTACTCAGATGTAGTGGGCTCAGCACCTGGGAGAGAGGGAGGGAGGAAGAGGGGGAGAGGTGGGAGGAAGAGAGGAAGAGGGGGGAGATAAGGAGGAAGAGAGGGTGGATAGAATGTGTAAGAGAGAGATTAATATGAGCAGCTATCCAAATAGTTTACTCAGAAAAGGAAGCAGTTGCATTGAGGCGTGTTTGTATTCCGGAGAGAAGTGGACTGGGAAGGGTGCAATGGATGACAGATCAGTAGTAGATAGACAAGATGTGGGAAACCTTGTCTGTGGTGTAGACTGGTAAGGGGTGTAGACTGGTAAGGGGTGTAGACTGGTAAGGGGTGTAGACTGGTAAGGGGTGTAGACTGGTAAGGGGTGTAGACTGGTAAGGGGTGTAGACTGGTAAGGGGTGTAGACTGGTAAGGGGTGTAGAGGGGTGTAGACTGGTAAGGGGTGTAGACTGGTAAGGGTGTAGACTGGTAAGGGGTGTAGACTGGTAAGGGGTGTAGACTGGTAAGAGGTGTAGACTGGTAAGGGGTGTAGAAGGGGTGTAGACTGGTAAGGGGTGTAGACTGGTAAGGGGTGTAGACTGGTAAGTAGAAGGGGTGTAGACTGGTAAGGGGGTGGTATGGGGTGTAGACTGGTAAGGGGTGTAGACTGGTACTGGGGGTGTAGACTGGTAAGGGGTGTAGACTGTGTAGACTGGTAAGGGGTGTAGACTGGTAAGGGGTGTAGACTGGTATGGGGTGTAGACTGGTAAGGGGTGTAGACTGGTAAGGGGTGTAGACAGGTGGTAGAGAGGTAAGGGGTGTAGACTGGTAAGGGGTGTAGACTGGTAAGGGGGGTGTAGACTGGTAGGGGTGTAGACTGGTAGAAGGGGTGTAGACTGGTAAGGGGTGTAGACTGGTAAGGGGGTAGACTGGTAAGGGTGTAGACTGGACTAAGGGGTGTAGACTGGTAAGGGGTGTAGACTGGTATGGGGTGTAGACTGGTAAGGGACTGGTAAGGGTGTGTAGACTGGTAAGGGGTGTAGACTGGTAAGGGGTGTAGACTGGTAACTGGGGTGTAGACTGGTAAAGACTGGTAAGGGGTGTAGACTGGTAGAAGGGGTGTAGACAGGGGTGGAGACTGGTAAGGGTGTAGACTGGTGACTAGTGTAAGACTGGGGGTGTAGACTGGTAAGGGGTGTAGACTGGTCAGGGGTGGACTGGTAAGGGGTGTAGACTGGTAAGGGGTGTAGACAGGGGTGTAGACTGGTAAGGGGTGTAGACTGGTATGGGGTGTAGTACTGGTATGGGGTGTAGACTGGTAAGGGGTGTGACTGGTAAGGGGTGTAGACTGGTAAGGGGTGTAGACTGTATGGGGTGTAGACTGGTAAGGGGTGTAGATGTGTAGACTGGTAAGGGGTGTAGACTGGGGGTGTAGACTGGTAAGGGGGGTGTATGGGGTGTAGACTGGTAAGGGGTGTAGACTGGTAAGGGGTGTAGACTGGTAAGGGGTGTAGACTGGTAAGGGGTGTAGACTGGTAAGGGGTGTAGACTGGTAAGGGGTGTAGACTGGTATGGGGTGTAGACTGGTAAGGGGTGCCATGAGGGCTTTAGAAATACATTTGATTGATTGACTGATTATCAGAGTAGAGTGTTGGTCAGGAGTTCGTCTGGTGAAACACCAGGCCCAAGCTATGTGACAGGTGCTCTTACCTGTGTAAAGTTGTTGTGGGGTACCGTGCACGCCCAGCAGGTAGTTGATCATGGAGGATTTGCCTACAGACCAGGGTCCCAGGAACAGTACCATGGGCTTGGAGGTGATCTCTCCATCTAGAGAGAGCGAGAGAGATAGTGAGAGAGAGAAAGCGAGAGAGAGAAAGAGAGAGAGAGATAGTGAGAGAGAGAAAGTGAGAGAGAGAAAGCGAGAGAGAGAGAAGGGGGGTCACTTTGTAGACTTTGTCAATGGTACACTTTGTCCCACAAGGGGGCGTTCATTGCATACATCATGCTACTATGGATTGAGCCCTCAAGCTCTAACAAGCCTGGGTTAAGTGAGGCCTGGTCGCCCACACAAAGCTGTATATATATGCTGAGGCATACAAAGTCACTTTCTGGAAAGCTCCTGTGTACACTCGATTACTGGCAGGTGTATATGCAGTTAATTCGTTTATTTATGTTTCATCGATTTTCCAGTTTCTTCAGGCAAAGGCACCCTGAGAATTTAGACTAAGCTGGCACACAACTGTGTATAGTATTGCCCATTTGCCTTGGGAAACCCCATTGCTAATGACAATGTCTACAAGGACTGTTGGTAACTAGACTTATGCTTGTCTGTTTTTTCAGGGGAAATATAGCATTTTGTTGTTCTTTGTGTAACAGGTTGGTAATGAACAGAAGGTTAATAGCTAATGGCTAAAGGCTAATATGCTAATACTAATAAACAAATCTAAACAATGCTAACCAGGCTAAAGGCTAATACGCTAAGACAACAGGTCAGCAGTATAAAACCGATTAAAAATGCTAATAGCTAATGGCTCAAGGCTAATGCTAAGTGGTTGGACAGGCTACCTGTGACCTCGTGAGCTCTGAGCTCGTTGTACTTGTAGGCCGTCTCCATGGGCTTGATGGCTGAGTGGTAGATGTGCTGCAGCTTCTTCATAGCAGCTGGAGAGGAGAGAGGGATGAGGAGAGGAGAGAGGAAGAGAAGAAAGAGGGATGAGAGGATTGAGGGGGAGAGAGGAGGAGAGGAGAGGATGAGGGGGAGAGAGGAGAAGAGGAGAAGAGGACAGAGGGAGATAGAAGAGAAGAGGGATGAAGAGAATATGATAGAGGTGGAGAGAGGCAGAAGTAGCAGATGAAGAGAGCAGGGTGGGAGAGAAGAGAGGAGACAATACATTTTGCATGGTCATGGTAGTCATTGTATTGTAATGGATGCACCATGAATGAACTAACCTGACTCATTGTCATGGTAGTCATGGTAATATAATGGAAGGCACCATGAATGAACTAACCTGACTCATTGTCATGGTAGTCATGGTAATATAATGGAAGGCACCATGAATGAACTAACCTGACTCATGGTCATGGTAGTCATGGTAATATAATGGAAGGCACCATGAATGAACTAACCTGACTCATGGTCATGGTAGTCATGGTAATATAATGGAAGGTACCATGAATGAACTAACCTGACTCATGGTCATGGTAGTCATGGTAATATAATGGAAGGCACCATGAATGAACTAACCTGACTCATGGTCATGGTAGTCATGGTAATATAATGGAAGGCACCATGAATGAACTAACCTGACTCATTGTCATGGTAGTCATGGTAATATAATGGAAGGCACCATGAATGAACTAACCTGACTCATGGTCATGGTAGTCATGGTAATATAATGGAAGGCACCATGAATGAACTAACCTGACTCATGGTCATGGTAGTCATGGTAATATAATGGAAGGTACCATGAATGAACTAACCTGACTCATTGTCATGGTAGTCATGGTAATATAATGGAAGGCACCATGAATGAACTAACCTGACTCATGGTCATGGTAGTCATGGTAATATAATGGAAGGCACACACACGCACACACACAGCCACGCACACCCGCCCACACTCACACACACACTAACATCCATTCCACACCTTGAAACAATTTCCACAGTAATTTTAGCAGAAAAGGCCCAGTAGATTTCTCAATCCCTCCTGTTCACATATAAACACAGAGTTTTTCCTGGTCAGCTCATGTGGTCCCCCAAAAAATCAGGGTATTTTTTACAATTAATCTTTTATAGTTTCCTTGCATCCTCTCTTTGCCTGCTTCTCAATACACAATGGAGAAGAAAGTCCAAGGTCCCTCCCCTTGGACCTTCTCCTCCAGTACGAGGGAGGAGGTGGTGAGATCAAAATGGAAGGAATCGAGGAATGATGAATTGAGAAAAACTCAGGGCCTTACTTGTAACTCTTGTTTGCTCCTTACCAGAGAACTCAGGCGAGGATTCGGCAGAAACCAATCGGAGCATCTCATCGATGTGGGAGCAGTCTCTGAGCTTTGCTGCCTCCTCACCCACTGCCGATTGGAGGAAAAGCCTGTCAGTCAACTCAACTATGAGGTCATCAGACCAAGGTCAAATCCAAACATGACATATCCATATCCCTGACTCAGGAAGTAGAATTTTCCCTGCATTATCATGATGATGTACATTGAGTATACAAAACATTAGGAACACCTTCCTAATATTAAGTTGCACCCCCCACCCCCCTTTTGCCCTCATCGAGCATGGACTCTATAAGGTGTCGAAAGCATTCCACAGGGATGCTGGCCCATGTTGACTCCAATGCTTCCCACAGTTTTGTCACGTTGGCTGGATGTCCTTCGGGTGGTGGACCATTCTTGATACACACAGGAAACCGTTGAGTGTGGAAAACCCAGAATCGTTGCAGTTCTTGACTCAAACCGGTGCGCCTGACACCTACTACCAAACCCCGTTCAAAGGCACTTCAATCTTTTGTCGCACCCATAAACCATCTGAATGGCACACAAACACAATCCATGTCTCAATTGTCTCAAGGCTTAAAAGTCCTCCTTTAACCTGTCTCCTCCCCTTCGTCTACACAGATTTAAGTGTTTTTAAAAAGTGACATACATGAGGGATCATAGCTTTCACCTGGTCAGTTATGTCATGGAAAGAGCTGGTGTTCTTAATGTTTTGTATACTCAGTGTATGCTTGTAATACGCAGTACAGTGTGCATACATGCTTGTCTGTCATGTAGAATAGGGGAATCCTGTCAGCTCTATTCATTACATTTATATCTGCAACTTTTCAGGAACAGATGTGATTGTCTGTCATCTAGGACTGGGAATCGTGTGAGCTCTATTCATTACATTTCTACCTACACGTTTCTGAACATTCAGAAAGAAATGTAATGTGTAGAACATATTTAACTGTCTGCCATGTAGAACTGGGAATCATGTGAGCTCTATTCATTACATTTCTATCTGAACATTTCACCTTTGATCTCCCCTGAACATGACACCAATTGACTTCCTGCCATGACAACAGAACACTGACTGACCACAGCATCTGTTGTGTGGCTCTGTAGCCATCCGTCCATGTTGTTATATCAGTGTCCATCTGCCCATCTATCTATCTCTTCCCTTCCTCCCTCTATGTCTGTCCTGTTTATTTCGGGCTCAGCTAGGGGTTATTCCTGATGCCACCTTTAGCCACACATATCAGGTTCTGGGGCATGGCACGGGCCAGGGAAAGAGGAAGGGATGGAGGGAGGGAGGGAGGGAGGGAGGGAAGGAGAGGAGGGAGGGAAAGTGGTTAGAGAGAGGAGAGAGAGAGAATGAGAGAGAGATGGAGGTTTAAAGATAATGTAAGAGCCAGACCAGATCCTATGTCTTTTATAGCTGGTGTCAACACTACGGCACCAAATGGCAGAGAATGTCAGTCTCCTGATTACAGTAGCACTCGCTCATCATGGCTTTGAATACACTTGAGTTGACACTGTAAAGTTGACAGTTGGCTCCTAAGAGCCGACTGAAGTGTATTTAAAGCACTGTGAAGAAGAAAGTGGGGAGATATGACAGGATCCTATAACCCCATCTCTACAGTATGTAACTTAAAAGTGCTCACCAGAGATCCTTTTAGCCTGAGCAATCACATTTAGTATAGAAAGAATAAATATCGACACATTGATATAAACAAACAAGTTTGTTTCCAAATTGTTTGGCCAATAACGTTTTTCTCGTTCAAATGATCAATTCTAATAACGCAGTACTCTATACCTTTTACTGGTGCTTCTGCCTCTGCTGGTGCATCCTCCACTGTCACATCCTCAACAGGCGCCTCCTCAACAACAGTCGCCTCCTCCTTAACATCAACAACAGGTGCCTCCTCTTCCACCACCGCTTCCTCCTCAAAAACATGTACCTCCTCCAAAACAGCTGCCACCTCCTCCACCAGCTCGCCCTCCTTCACTGCCTCCATAACCACCTCACCTGCTTCTACAGGTTCTGGAGCGGCTTCCGCAGGTTCCGGAGTGGGTTCCGGAGCAGCTTCCTCTACAACAGGCTCTGGTTCTGGATCCACCTCCTTGACCACCGCCTCTGGCTCGGGTTCAACCACTTCAGGTTCCACCGCAGGTTCTGGCTCGGATTCAACCAGCTTGGGTTCCACCACAGGTTCAGCCACTAATACTACTTCTTCCTCTACTTCTTCCTCTAATGAATCCTCTACTGCCTCCTCTAATGCCTCCTCTACTGCCCCCTCTACTGCCCCCTCTACTGCCTCCTCTACTGCCTCCTCCTCGGCAACCTCCTCAGTCGTTACCTCCTCAACAACAGGTTCCTCTACTGCAGGTTCTTCTATTGTTTCCTCTACTTCCTCTTCAACTACATCCACTTCCTCCTCCATGGCCACAGCTTCCTTAACTGCTTCCTCTTCCTCTACAACCTCTTCTTCCTCAGCTTCATGTTCTGCCTCAACCTCCTCTATAACCTCTTCTTCAGACGAGGGAGCTTCCTCCACTACTTCTTCTTCAGACGAGGCAACTTCCTCTAGTTCTTCCTCCTCAGACGAGGCAGCTTCCTCCACCCTCTCCTCTGATGCTTGGACCTCCTCTGAAGTCTCTGCAGACTCCACAGATTCCTCCTCAGCTACCACCTCCTCAGATGCAGCCTCCTCCTCCTCGCTCGCCAACCTCTCCATGGGGACCTCCTCTGTGGAGGCTAGGGGCTCCTCTTCGCTAGCCAACCTCTCCATGGGGACCTCCTCTGTGGAGGCTAGGGGCTCCTCTTCGGCCGGTGTAGCAAGGCTTCGAGGGGGGTTACAGGACTGACACACAGAGCCTGGGGCCGGGGTGTCGTTGGAGGAGATTTGTCCTCCATGGTCATCTGTGGAGTCACAGGAGAGGTCACAGGAGAGCGGCACGTGGAGATGCAGCTCATCGGGGCTGGAGGCCTCCACCACTAGGTCTGCAGAGACAGAGAGAGAGACAGGCGAGTCTGTTAATGATAAAGATGTCAGTATAAAGAGACTGAAGGGTTTAGGTCTGGTAATCACTGAACGGCCATGTTAGAAAAGACAACAGCGAGCAAGACGGAGGGAGGGAGGGAGGGTGGGTTGTTTGGAGGGAGGGAGGGAGGGAGGGGGGGGGGAGGGAGGGAGGGAGGGAGGGAGGGGGGGGTGGGAGGGAGGGAGGGAGGGTGGCTGGAGGGAGGGAGGGAGGGAGGGAGGGAGGGAGGGAGGGAGGGAGGGAGGGAGGGTGGCTGGGGAGGGAGGGAGGGAGGGAGGGTTGTTTGGGGAGGGAGGGAGGGAGGGAGGGAGGGAGGGAGGGTGGGGGTTTGGAGGGAGGGAGGGAGGGAGGGTGGGTGGTTTGGAGGGAGGGAGGGAGGGAGGGAGGGAGGGAGGCTGGGAGGGAGGGAGGGAGGGAGGGAGGGAGGGAGGGAGGGAGGGAGGGAGGGAGGGAGGGAGGGAGGGAGGGAGGGAGGGAGGGTGGCTGGTTTGGAGGGAGGGAGGGAGGGAGGGAGGGAGGGGGGGAGGGAGGGAGGGAGGGAGGGGGAGGGAGGGAGGGAGGGAGGGAGGGAGGGTGGGTTGTTTGGAGGGAGGGAGGGGGAGGGAGGGAGGGTGGGTTGTTTGGAGGGAGGGAGGGAGGGAGGGAGGGAGGGAGGGAGGGAGGGTGGGTGGTTTGGAGGGAGGGAGGGAGGGAGGGAGGGAGGGAGGGAGGGAGGGAGGGTGGCTGGTTTGGAGGGAGGGAGGGAGGGAGGGAGGGTTGTTTGGAGGGAGGGAGGGAGGGAGGGAGGGAGGGAGGGAGGGAGGGAGGGAGGGAGGGAGGGAGGGAGGGAGGGAGGGAGGGCTGGTTTGGAGGGAGGGAGGGAGGGAGGGAGGGAGGGAGGGAGGGAGGGAGGGAGGGAGGGTGGCTGGTTTGGAGGGAGGGAGGGAGGGTGGGGGAGGGAGGGAGGGAGGGAGGGAGGGAGGCTGGGTGGGTTGTTTGGAGGGAGGGAGGGAGGGAGGGAGGGAGGGAGGGAGGGAGGGAGGGAGGGAGGGAGGGAGGGAGGGAGGGAGGGAGGGAGGGAGGGAGGGAGGGAGGGAGGGAGGGAGGGAGGGAGGGAGGGTGGGTGGTTTGGAGGGAGGGGGGAGGGAGGGTGGGTGGTTTGGAGGGAGGGAGGGAGGGAGGGAGGGAGGGAGGGAGGGTGGGTGGATTGGAGGGAGGGAGGGAGGGAGGGTGGTTTGGAGGGAGGGAGGGAGGGAGGTTTGGAGGGAGGGAGGGTGGGGAGGGAGGGGAGGGAGGGCTGGGTGGGTTGTTTGGAGGGAGGGAGGGAGGGAGGGTGGTTTGGAGGGAGGGAGGGAGGTTGGTTTGGAGGGAGGGAGGGTGGGTGGTTTGGAGGGAGGGTGGGTGGGGAGGGAGGGAGGGTGGTTTGGGGAGGGAGGGAGGGTGGTTTGGAGGGGGAGGGAGGGTGGGTTGGGAGGGAGGGAGGGTGGTTTGGAGGGAGGGAGGGAGGGAGGGAGGGGAGGGTGGGTGGTTTGGAGGGAGGGATAGAGGGAGGGTGGGTGGTTTGGAGGGAGGGAGGGAGGGAGGGGGAGGGAGGGAGGGAGGGAGGGAGGGAGGGAGGGAGGGAGGGAGGGAGGGAGGGAGGGAGGGAGGGTGGGTGGTTTGGAGGGAGGGAGGGTGGGTTGTTTGGAGGGAGGGAGGGTGGTTTGGAGGGAGGGAGGGAGGGAGGGTGGGTGGTTTGGAGGGAGGGATGGAGGGAGGGTGGGTGGTTTGGAGGGAGGGAGGGAGGGAGGGAGGGAGGGAGGGAGGGAGGGAGGGAGGGTGGGTGGTTTGGAGGGAGGAGGGAGGGAGGGTGGGTGGTTTGGAGGGAGGGAGGGAGGGAGGGAGGGTGGGTGGGGAGGGAGGGAGGGAGGGAGGGAGGGAGGGTGGGTGGTTTGGAGGGAGGGAGGGAGGGGTGGGTGGTTTGGAGGGAGGGAGGGAGGGAGGGAGGGAGGGAGGGAGGGAGGGAGGGAGGGTGGGTGGGTGGTTTGGAGGGAGGGAGGGAGGGAGGGAGGGTGGTTTGGAGGGAGGGAGGGAGGGAGGGAGGGAGGGAGGGAGGAGGGAGGGAGGGAGGGAGGGGGAGGGAGGGAGGGGTTGTAATGTTTTATTGTTATATCTGAAAATCTATAAATAATGTTGTTTTTAAAGAAAGGGAAAAAAAGAAAAGACAACAGCCTCTCTGTTATTGATCATGGTTTGATTTCTTTCTGGAAGTTTCAGTTCAATTAATACAATTGGAGACCTCTAACACTCCTGTATTGATTTGACACACAAGGAGCCGCATTAAAGGATGTATAATTATCATGATGATGTGGCAAGTTACAATTTGCTTTTTGAATGTCTGATATTTTGAACTTGATTTTGAACTTGATTGCTGAACTTCATCAACAGTGGAATAATGAAGAAAATCCCCAAATATAGCTTTGTCGTGGATTACTTCTTGTAAAGCATCCAAACATCTTACTGGATCAACTTACATGTACAGACATATAGACATTACGGATAAACCCAATTGCTCTCTTTATCCAAAATAGACCTTATTCATCACACTGGACACTTTCACAGCCGCTCTTTATTTTCCTGCATCAACGCCTGTCTGTCCAGAACAGACTTGGTGCGTGACTGTGTGTCCAGAACAGACTTGGTGTGTGACTGTGTGTCCAGAACAGACTTGGTGTGTGACTGTGTGTCCAGAACAGACTTGG
This sequence comes from Oncorhynchus keta, assembly GCF_023373465.1. NCBI lineage: Eukaryota > Metazoa > Chordata > Actinopteri > Salmoniformes > Salmonidae > Oncorhynchus > Oncorhynchus keta. The sequence continues at coordinate 419,696 of NW_026290799.1, forward strand.
TGTGTGACTGTGTGTCCAGAACAGACTTGGTGTGTGACTGTGTCCAGAACAGACTTGGTGTGTGACTGTGTGTCCAGAACAGACTTGGTGGTTGTCCAGACAGACTTGGTGTGTGACTGTGTGTCCAGAACAGACTTGGTGTGTGACTGTGTGTCCAGAACAGACTTGGTGTGTGACTGTGTCCAGAACAGACTTGGTGTGTGACTGTGTGTCCAGAACAGACTTGGTGTTAGACTGTGTGTCCAGAACAGACTTGGTGTGTGACTGTGTGTCCAGAACAGACTTGGGTGTGACTGTGGTCCAGAACAGACTTGGTGTGTGACTGTGTGTCCAGAACAGACTTGGTGTGTGACTGTGTGTCCAGAACAGACTTGGTGTGTGACTGTGTCCAGAACAGACTTGGTGTGTGACTGTGTGTCCAGAACAGACTTGGTGTGTGACTGTGTGTCCAGAACAGACTTGGTGTGTGACTGTGTGTCCAGAACAGACTTGGTGTGTGACTGTGTGTCCAGAACAGACTTGGTGTGTGACTGTGTGTCCAGAACAGACTTGGTGTGTGACTGTGTGTCCAGAACAGACTTGGTGTGTGACTGTCTGTCCAGAACAGACTTGGTGTGTGACTGTGTGTCCAGAACAGACTTGGGTGTGACTGTGTGTCCAGAACAGACTTGGTGTGTGACTGTGTGTCCAGAACAGACTTGGTGTGTGACTGTGTGTCCAGAACAGACTTGGTGTGTGACTGTGTGTCCAGAACAGACTTGGTGTTAGACTGTGTGTCCAGAACAGACTTGGTGTGTGACTGTGTGTCCAGAACAGACTTGGTGTGTGACTGTGTGTCCAGAACAGACTTGGTGTGTGACTGTGTGTCCAGAACAGACTTGGTGTGTGACTGTGTGTCCAGAACAGACTTGGTGTGTGACTGTCTGTCCAGAACAGACTTGGTGTGTGACTGTGTGTCCAGAACAGACTTGGTGTGTGACTGTTGTCCAGAACAGACTTGGTGTGTGACTGTGTCCAGAACAGACTTGGTGTGTATGTCCAGAACAGACTTGGTGTGTGACTGTGTGTCCAGAACAGACTTGGTGTGTGACTTGTGTCCAGAACAGACTTGGTGTGTGACTGTGTGTCCAGAACAGACTTGGTGTGTGACTGTGTCCAGAACAGACTTGGTGTGTGACTGTGTGTCCAGAACAGACTTGGTGTTAGACTGTCTGTCCAGAACAGACTTGGTGTTAGACTGTGTGTCCAGAACAGACTTGGTGTGTGACTGTGTCCAGAACAGACTTGGTGTGTGACTGTGTCCAGAACAGACTTGGTGTGTGACTGTGTGTCCAGAACAGACTTGGTGTTAGACTGTGTGTCCAGAACAGACTTGGTGTGTGACTGTGTGTCCAGAACAGACTTGGTGTTGACTGTGTGTCCAGAACAGACTTGGTGTGTGACTGTGTGTCCAGAACAGACTTGGTGTGTGACTGTGTGTCCAGAACAGATTGGTGCGTGACTGTCTGTCCAAAACAGACTTCTTACTTGTGTCCAGAACAGACTTGGTGTGTGACTGTGTGTCCAGAACAGACTTGGTGTGTGACTGTGTGTCCAGAACAGACTTGGTGTGTGACTGTGTGTCCAGAACAGACTTGGTGTGTGACTGTGTGTCCAGAACAGACTTGGTGTGTGACTGTGTGTCCAGAACAGACTTGGTGTGTGACTGTGTGTCCAGAACAGACTTGGTGTGTGACTGTGTCCAGAACAGACTTGGTGTGTGACTGTGTGTCCAGAACAGACTTGGTGTGTGACTGTGTGTCCAGAACAGACTTGGTGTGTGACTGTGTGTCCAGAACAGACTTGGTGTGTGACTGTGTGTCCAGAACAGACTTGGTGTGTGACTGTGTGTCCAGAACAGACTTGGTGTGTGACTGTGTGTCCAGAACAGACTTGGTGTGTGACTGTGTGTCCAGAACAGACTTGGTGTGTGACTGTGTGTCCAGAACAGACTTGGTGTGTGACTGTGTGTCCAGAACAGACTTGGTGTGTGACTGTGTGTCCAGAACAGACTTGGTGTGTGACTGTGTGTCCAGAACAGACTTGGTGTGTGACTGTGTGTCCAGAACAGACTTGGTGTGTGACTGTGTGTCCAGAACAGACTTGGTGTGTGACTGTGTGTCCAGAACAGACTTGGTGTGTGACTGTGTGTCCAGAACAGACTTGGTGTGTGACTGTGTGTCCAGAACAGACTTGGTGTGTGACTGTGTGTCCAGAACAGACTTGGTGTGTGACTGTGTGTCCAGAACAGACTTGGTGTTAGACTGTCTGTCCAGAACAGACTTGGTGTGTGACTGTGTCCAGAACAGACTTGGTGTTGACTGTGTCCAGAACAGACTTGGTGTGTGACTGTGTGTCCAGAACAGACTTGGTGTTAGACTGTGTGTCCAGAACAGACTTGGTGTGTGACTGTGTGTCCAGAATAGACTTGGTGTGTGACTGTGTGTCCAGAACAGACTTGGTGTGTGACTGTGTGTCCAGAACAGACTTGGTGTGTGACTGTGTGTCCAGAACAGACTTGGTGTGTGACTGTGTGTCCAGAACAGACTTGGTGTGTGACTGTGTCCAGAACAGACTTGGTGTGTGACTGTGTGTCCAGAACAGACTTGGTGTGTGACTGTGTGTCCAGAACAGACTTGGTGTGTGACTGTGTGTCCAGAACAGACTTGGTGTTAGACTGTGTGTCCAGAACAGACTTGGTGTGTGACTGTGTGTCCAGAACAGACTTGGTGTTAGACTGTGTGTCCAGAACAGACTTGGTGTGTGACTGTGTGTCCAGAACAGACTTGGTGTGTGACTGTGTGTCCAGAACAGACTTGGTGTGTGGCAGTGTGTCCAGAACAGACTTGGTGTGTGACTGTGTCCAGAACAGACTTGGTGTGTGACTGTGTGTCCAGAACAGACTTGGTGTGTGACTGTGTGTCCAGAACAGACTTGGTGTGTGACTGTGTGTCCAGAACAGACTTGGTGTGTGACTGTGTGTCCAGAACAGACTTGGTGTGTGACTGTGTGTCCAGAACAGACTTGGTGTGTGGCAGTGTGTAAAGCCAAGAGCAGATTGAATACTCAACAGCCTCTCAGATTGCTACATTCAGATTTCAGCTCCTTGAATGGAGATGCTTAGGCCTGCTTAGACTATTTGAGGGGAGCAGACCTGGGTAAAGACAACCCTGTAGAGACAACAAACCCTGTGTCAGGAAGTCATATTATAACGTGTCAAAATGATGGGAACTCTGTTCCTACACATTCTCTCCCTATTGTACCCCTGTTTATATAGCATAACCTGGAGTAGCTTAGACTGCATGTTTGTAGACGGTGAAATCTGAGCTAGCGACAGTAATGTACATGTAGCCATGTATAGTAAGTAACCTCTGACACAGAATAATTAGAAGACCCGAGTTACAACCCCAGGTCGTTGCACATACACATGACAGTGTGTACTCACTAGGAATGCAATATTGGTGGGTTATAATGCTGACAATGACCAGAGGAGGTGATGAATGGGCATAGCTCACACACACACACACACACACACACACACACACACACACACACACACACACACACACACACACACACACACACACACACACACACACACACACACACACACACACACACACACACACACACACACACACACAGGGGGTGATGATCAACCGATCATGAGCAGTAAATTGTTTACTTGTGAATCAGAGCCAGAATAGGAAGCCCATAGAGAACACAGAGAGTCTCATTTGTGTACCATGGACGGTCATGGACAGTCACACGGGTGGTAAGCTTTCCGCCCTGACCCATTTGATCAATGCGTGTGTTGAGTCAGATGCCAGTTATCTTGAGTCTGAGGCTCTTAGGTCAAAGGGCTTGTGGTGCATTTTTCACATCCACATTTAACATTGACATTGGGCCGGTAGAAGACGCGAGCGTCATTATTCCTGTCTGAGTTGAGGATAGATCAAATCAATATCAAATCAATCATGTGCGTTGGTATGTGTATACATTAGCATACACAGTCACAAACCCATATGCCACCATAGGTTAGCCTATAGCTTAGCGATTAGTCAGTAGCTGCTAGCATTGGTCAACAAGATGTGCCACCTCTTCTCAGAAGAATAGAGAATCACACAGCACAGCTGAGAATTACACCTAAACACCTGAGTCATCGTCACCATACAACTACTTTAGCCTTTAGCTTAGCAATTAGCCGCATGATGATAGCAATGGGCAATGTGCCATGTTAGCCGTTTGCTAGTAATTAGCCTGTTGGCGCTAGCTGTTAGCAATGCAGCTCTTCTCAGCCAACTCTTGTCAGCCATTGAAGGTGAGAATCACACTGCAGCTGTCCATGCCATGGATACAACCTGATCCATGCTGCTGCCTTGAAACATGAACCTGCAGACATACACACAGAGGCCATTCACCACCATAATTTGTCTCCCACTGTGCTCCACTACACATCCCACTACAGACCGTCCTAACAGGCCTGCTAAGACCTCACAGGTTGGTATTTAGCCAGTTGGGGACTTGTGTGACGATGTATGTTCCTTTGTGGTCCTTTAGGTCCATGGCATCCCCACTTAACTGTTTAGGTAGTTTATGTAACATGGAAGGAGGGTGCCTCTGTATGTTTTGCCATGGCAACTGTAAATAAAGATATTTCGGAGCTCTATAACTTCAAGCCTGGGTCTTCTAAAGGCCACAAGTCTGTATTAGCCCTGTGAGTTAAAGCCTAGGCATTAGCTAGGGGAGCTAACAAGAGTCTTCGGGTTCCAGGCATGGTTTTGTAACCTGACTGATATAGAGTCTTATAGGCCTTTTAGCTGAAGAAATGACCCCTCCGTTACAGTTTCCTGTTGACCTGAACTCATCTAGCTGCTGAAAGCAGACAGAGGATACCGTCCGTATTCTGAAGTCATGTTTTTTCAGTCCTTCTACTCGTGTAAGTATTCGCGGCATGTGTTATCCTCCAACGTCCAGGCTTTGCTCACGTGGCCTGTGACAGAGGCTAGGTATTCGTTACAAACCATCAGCACCTCATCCTCGGCATCAGTCAGATAGCATTACTTCAAAAACGGGGATGTAAAAAGCCACCGTCTGTGTACCAAATGGCACCCTATTCCTTACATATGTGCCCTGGTCAAAAGTAGTGCACTAAATAGGGAATAAGATGCTCCGTCACACTCTGGCAAAGCCTGAAAGCACATGGATTTCCAGGGCTCTGATCACAGATCTCCCCGGACAAGGAGAGGGCATCACTGATCTATCCGATCGGTAAGCAGTGTCTTATTCGGCAAGAGTGTAGCGCAAGTAACATTAAAAAAGCATCTGCTAAGTTTACACATTTATTTATTTATGTATGTGTTCCTACAGCATATTTGTCCTGCAGCACCAGTCTGCCACAGACAGGGGGCGGTAATGGGTTATAAAAAGAACCTGAGAGGTGTTTCTCTCTCACCCCTGGCATTCAATATAGCATTTGGCTCGCTGACCCCCGATCACAAACAGTCTCCCACCGACTTAAGTGTACCCTGGGTGTCCCTAATTAAATAAAACCAACAAGATGGGGGGGGGTGTATGTGTGTGTGTGAGAGAGAGAGAGAGAGAGAGAGAGAGAGAGAGAGAGAGAGAGAGAGAGAATATGTATGTGCTGAAGGTGGGTGGATGGGTAAAGGGTGTGTGTGTGTGTGTGTGTGTGAGAGAGAGAGAGAGAGAGAATATGCATGTGCTGAAGGTGGGTGGATGGGTAAAGGGTGTGTGTGTGTGTGTGTGTGAGAGAGAGAGAGAGAGAGAGAGAGAGAGAGAGAGAGAGAGAGAGAGAGAATATGCATGTGCTGAAGGTGGGTGGATGGGTAAAGGGTGTGTGTGTGTGTGTGTGTGTGTGTGTGTGTGTGTGTGTGTGTGTGTGTGAGAGAGAGAGAGAGAGAGGAACTTGGAAGGCAATGTGATTGGAAATACAGAGGAGCCAAATGAAGTGCTCACTGCCGCCCTGCCGGGTTGGATGGGATCCATGGACATAGTGCGACAGCGTCGTCAGTCGTCTGCACAGTTACATGAACGTGTGTACAGACGGCAAGAATTCTAATGGTGTAACGTTGTCAGGTTACCAGCATGGTAACAGGGTCACTCAGGGTCACTCATTAACAAGTGACAGTTTGTTTGTTTATGTTGACTTCATATATATTTCTGAACTGCTTTGCCCTTTAAGGGCCACTATAATCATTTAATGAAGATTCTGTGGTAAGAAATGGAGCTAAGCAATAGAAATAGAAATAGTCGAGACAGTCATGACTTAAACCGACCAAATATCAATCACAATGAGGAAAGGAAATAACAACATTTTGACTTATATGGAAATGTTGATCCCCTTGTCAGAGAAATAAAATGTGTTTGTTGATACATTCCACAGGATCGTGTTTGGTAGTTAGTAGCAGCCAAGTAGCTTATTGAATTAGAGTTAACATAGTTAGGGGAGATGGAGGGATGGAAAGAGGGATGGAGGTGCGGGAGAATGAAGAGACTCCATATGGGAATGATCGCTGGGGTTTTTCCCCTAAGCTTAGATAAAGATCACTATAAAAGTTCAACAGCAGTGAAAGAGAGAGAGAGAGAGAGAAAGGGGGGAGAGAGAGAGAGAAAGGGGGGCTTGCCAAGATTGTTCTAGCAATCAAACAAATACAGCACGAATAGGCTGCTGCATTGAAATGCTGTTATTACACAGTTATGTAACACCGGACAGTGAACCTGGTCCTGGTGGGTCACCAGACTGCCCTGCCCTGGCAGTGTGAGTACCCAGGCAGAATACATCAAAGTGAGGATGGAGTGGGACAGGTGCCTGGGGCATGGTGCCTGGGGCATGGTGCCTGGGTCCTACTGGTCTCAATCAGGGATATGAATAGATCTACAATGAGTCAGATAGAATGGAAGGCAGGGAGGGATTATTCCACTGTTATATTCCACAGGAGTGACGTTGTCCTTCCCTGACGATTGTCACTGATTGTCACCGGCCTTGACGACAGCCTTATTGTACATAGGCACAGCAACGGGCAGGGTTTCCCAAACTGAGTCCTGGGGCCCCCCCTGGGGGCACGTTGTGGTTTCCCCCAGCACTACACAGCTGATTCAGATAACCAACTCATCATCAAGCTTTGATTATTGGAATCAGCTGTGTAGTGCTGGGGTAAAGAAACAAAACTTGCACCCAATGTGGGCCACTGGACTGAGTTTGGAAAACCCTGTTCTAGGGGGCTGTAGCTCTGTCACTATCATTATGGATTTCCATCACGGCATCCATATAGGGACAGCCATTATCAGCGTGTCCAACAGACAGGCTGCTACTGAACACTGCTGTCGTCTGTCCTATTGCATCCACTTTGTACCAGCGTGTGTGTGGGGGGGCTTTCCCTTGCACTGGGGGCTTTCCCTACACGTGGACTACTGTCTAGCTACAGCTGCAGTTTATCTAGCTATGTAGACACAAATAGGTTTGCAGAACTACAGAGAAATGGCTTTTGCATTTAGAATATCAAATACATGGACTACATTGTACATAGTCTTTGGCAAATCCCACGGAACCCAAATTGCAGACTGTGTGTGTGTGTGTGTGTGTGTGTGTGTGTGTGTGTGTGTGTGTGTGTGTGTGTGTGTGTGTGTGTGTGTGTGTGTGTGTGTGTGTGTGTGTGTGTGTGTGTGTGCCTGCGTACTGTGTATGTAGTAAGGGTGTGCCTATAAGTCTCTGTGGTGTTTGTATGGTGACTGGTGACAGCAGCAGACTCACTAAGGCTCCAGCCACCTGACTAACTACAGAGGCCTGGAAGGTACAGGGATTAAATGACAGCAAGGACAGGCAAGGGTACCCCCCCCCCCACACACACACACACACACACACTGGTGTCACTGCTCAGCAACACTGACATTTCCACCCACAGCCAACACACCCTTCTGATGTACTAGCATAGGTGTGGCACAGGAGGCTGCTCAGGGAGGACGGCTCATAACGGAATGGCATGGAACACCTGGAAACCATGTGTTTGATGTATTTGATACCATTCCACTTATTCTGCTCCAGTCATTACCAGGAGATGTGTGTGACAGAAGTACTGGACACATACTGTATTATATATCAGCATTATATCATTCATTCAGTCATTCATTCATTCAGCGCACACTGACAGAAATGTCATCCTCTGTCTCTTCCTCGTTCTTCCTCCATCCCTAAAGCATACATTACATACAGTTCAGAAAATATTCAGACCCCTAGACTTTTTCCACATTTTGTTAGGTTACAGCTTTGTTCTATAATATATTAAATATATTTGTTTCTCATCAATCTACACACAATACCTCATAATGACAAAGCAAAAACAGGTTTTTAGACATTTTGCTAAATAATTAAAATAAAAACTGTAAATATCACATTTACATAAGTATTCAGACCCTTTACTCAATACTTTGTTGAAGCACCTTTGGCAGCGATTACAGCCTCGAGTCTTCTTGGGTATGATGCTACAAGCTTGGCACACCTGTATTTGGGTTGGTCTCCCATTCTCCTCTGCAGATCCTCTCAAGCTCTGTCAGGTTGGATGGGGAGCGTCGCTGCACAGCCATTTTCAGGTATCTCCAGAGATGTTCGATCGGGTTCAAGTCCGGGCTCTGGCTGGGCCACTCAAGGACATTCAGAGACTTGTCCCGAAGCCACTCCTGCATTGTCTTGGCTGTGTGCTTAGGATCATTGTGCTGTTGGAAGGTGAACCTTCACCCCAGTCTGAGGTCCCGAGTGCTCTGGAGCAAGGTTTCATCAAGGATCTCTTTGTACTTTGCACAATTCATCTTTGCCTCGATCCTGACTAGTCTCCAGGTCCCTGCCAAAACAAACATCCCCACAGCATGAGGCTGCCACCACCTCCATAGGGATGGTGCCAGGTTTCCTCCAGACGTGACTCTTGGCATTCAGGCCAAAGAGTTCAATCTTGGTTTCATCAGACCAGAGAATCTTGTTTCTCATAGTCTGAGAGTCTTAACGTGCCCTTTGGCAAACTCCAAGCGGGCTGTCATGTGCCTTTTACTGAGTAGTGGCTTCCATCTGGCCACTCGACCATAAAGGCCTGATTGTTGGAGTGCTGCGAAGATGGTTGTCCTTCTGGAAGGTTCTCCCATCTCCGCAGAGGAACTCTGGAGCTCTCTGTCAGAGTGACCATCGGGTTCTTGGTCACCCCCCTGACCAAGACCCTTCTCCCCCGATTGCACAGTTTGGCTGGGCGGCCAGCTCTAGGAAGAATCTTGTTGGTTCCAAACTTCTTCCATTGAATAAGTACCCTTCCCCAGATCTGTGCCTCGACACAATCTTGTCTCTGAGCTCTACAGACAATTCCGTTAACCTCACGGCTTGGTTTTTGCTCTGACATGCACTGTCAACGGTGGGACCTTATATAGACAGGTGTGTGCCTTTCCAAATCATGTCCAATCAATTGAATTTACCACAGGTGGACTCCAATCAAGTTGTAGAAACATCTCAAGGATGATCAATGGAAACAGGATGCACCTGAGCTCAATTTCGAGTCTCAAATCAAATGGTCTGAACACTTATGTAAATAAGGTTTCTCTGTTTTTTATTTGTAATACATTCGCACAAACAAAATGTTACCTGTTATCACTTTGTCGTTATGGGGTATTGTGTGTAGATTGCTGAGGATTTTTTGAATGTACTGTATTCCATTTTAGAATTAGGCTGTAACGTATCAAAATGGGGAAAAAGTCACGGGGTCTGAATACTTTCCGACCTATGACACCATGTCAGGACAAAGTTGTATTGCTACATCTCCATGAGCCTGTTCTCATGATCAGCCTTTCATACCCTTTTATCACAAACCCTCGTATATGGTCTGCACTGCAGCCATTGCTATTTCCATTCATGCAAAGAATCTGACTTCCATATGTCCCCCTTGCCCTCTTTCTGAGCAGAGGAACATGCCCCTCTACAGTAATAAAAACTTCACGGACTCATTTGTTTTCTTCTTCTAATCTTAATGTATGTAATCTTACCTGCAGCGACCAGGACAAGCAGGGAGAGCAAGCAGGACACAGAGACCTGTAGAAGCTTCATTTTGGCTGCCAGGGGCCTCCCCCTTCTACCAGCAGTTATATATACCCCTCTGGAGAAAGGTCAAAGGGTGTGCCAAGGAAGGAGGGGCCTGGTAATGTCACAGGCCGCAACTACACCCACGTCAGCCATTCCGTGTCTAAGTAGAGGCCTGGGTGGCTGGCTGGCTAATGGGTAACATAATGTCACACAGCAGCAACTGCATCCACGTCTGCCATTTTGTGTCAAAGCAGTTGCCCTGGTTCTATAAGGGGAGAGAACAGACAGGGAAAGATGTCAGGAAGTTTTACTGTTCGTATTGGGAACCCTCTTGTCACGCCACCTCGATACTGAAATGACTTTTTCGCAGCAGGTTAGGAGAACTTTATATATATTTTTTATTTCACCTTTATTTAACCAGGTAGGCAAGTTGAGAACAAGTTCTCATTTACAATTGCGACCTGGCAACTTACACTGATGTTTAGGATAATTAACGTAGCAGGTTAGGAAACTTAGGTCAAGGTTTGGAAAAGGGTTAGGGAAAAGTGGCGTGAAAAGAGTGTATCCCGTTCGTATTGGTCACTAGTCACCATAGGGACGGTTTCCCGGACCCCAATTAAGAGCCTCCTGCTGGACTAAAAAGTTGACTCAACAGAGAATCTGAAAGTCATTTTTGCTCCAGGAGTAGGGTTAATCTAGGTTCAGGAGTAGGGTTAATCTAGGTTCAGGAGTAGGGTTAAATAGGTCCAGGAGTAGGGTTAATCTAGGTTCAGGAGTAGGGTTAATCTAGGTTCAGGAGTAGGGTTAATCTAGGTTCAGGAGTAGGGTTAATCTAGGTTCAGGAGTAGGGTTAAATAGGTCAGGAGTAGGGTTAATCTAGGTTCAGGAGTAGGGTTAAATAGGTCAGGAGTAGGGTTAATCTAGGTTCAGGAGTAGGGTTAATCTAGGTTCAGGAGTAGGGTTAGGGTTAATCTAGGTTCAGGAGTAGGGTTAAAATCTAGGTTTCTAGGGAGGGTTAGGGTTAAATAGGGGTTAAATAGGTCAGGAGTAGGGAGGTAGGGTTAATCTAGGTCTAGGGTTCAGGGAGTAGGGTTAGGTTCAAATAGGTCAGGAGTAGGGTTAATCTAGGTTCAGGAGTAGGGTTAAATAGGTCAGGAGTAGGGTTAATCTAGGTTCAGGAGTAGGGTTAATCTAGGTTCAGGAGTAGGGTTAAATAGGTCAGGACGAGACAGAGTCGATACAGATTCAAAAAACAAAGATACCAACTTCCCCATATAAAAAAACGAGTTATAATATAGAAAAACGTTTCCATTTGAGATTTGATTAGCTCTTCTTACAGAGGCAATACTGCTGAGTCTGTGCACTTCTATTTTGATTCGAAAGTACAACAGACTGAACATAATTAAATTATATAAATAATGTATTTTGGGAAAGGAAAGGGGGATACCTAGTCAGTTGTACAACTGAAATGGGACATAACTTTTATGGGTTTCTGGTTTAAACTAGCTGCCAGCACCCCATTAATCTAGTGGAGTTGTAACCTTAAACCCTTTACAAGATTAAATAAGACTAACACCGGGGTGCTGGGATGAAGAATAGGACTAAATCAAAGCAAACTTTAAATGCACTCTGAGTGAAGTTAGGGTTGATCCTATTCTTTGGCTTTGATTCTTGGTTGGGATGGAGACGTGAATCCAACATATAAATTATTCATTTGTCGACCAACTGGAATTTTGCAATACAGTAAATAGGATGTTAATTTATCGACAATTTAACAGATGATATGTTGGATTCACGTCTCCAAATAAACCAAACATTTTATTTAGATAACAGGATTAAGCCAGTGGTTCAGATGAAACTATCCAAGCATTAGATATCCTTTAAATCCATGAGCTGGCAAGATAGAAAAACCGACCTTTGTGCCCTTGAGCAAGGCAGTTAACCCTGAACAACAACTGCTCCCCGGGCGCAGATGACGTTGATTTTTCCCACCAATGGTTAAGGTTAGGATGGGGGGAGCCGACACTTGTCCTAGGGGAAACTTCACCAAGCGCTCAAACGCTAGGGGATTCTAGAACTTTAGAGACACTTAAACAGCACCACCTGGTGGACAATTGTGGAAAATATCAATTTAGAATAGGTGACGCATTACTTTAATGAATTTACACGTACTTTAAAGGTCCAATGCAGCCGTTTTTATATCAATATCAAATCATTTCTGGGTAATAATTAAGTACCTTACTGTCATTGTTTTTAATTAAAATGTTAAAAAATAAACAAAAATAGCTTTGCGAAGAGCAATTTCTCAAGCAAGAATTTATTTATTATATATATATACATCTATTTATTGAATATTCGAAACATACAATATACTTGCAGTGAAGCCGCTCAACAACTACATCATTACCAGTCATCCAACAGATTCCCTTTCAGAGTGACACACAGACGCATCCAGGGTCAATGCCCTGGTCAAGGGCACGTTGACAAATCTACCACCAGGCCAAAAAACCCTCCAAGATCCCCCCACAGTTCCCCAATAGCTGTCCCTCAACAATTCGAGAGCCCTCCAACAGTCACTAGTCCAAGAAGACAAAATATATATAAAAAATACAATTAATTCCATTCCCCAACTGTATAGGGTGACAGGGTAGCCTAGTGGTTAGAGTGTTGGACTAGTAACTGAAAGGTTGCAAGTGCAAATCCCTGAGCTGACAAGGTACAAATCTGTCGTTCTGCCCCTGAACAGGCAGTTAACCCACTGTTCCTAGGCCATCATTGAAAATAAGAATAGGTTCTTAACTGACTTGCCTAGTTAAATAAAGGTTAAATAAAAAATATGTTTGTGGCACTATTACATGTGTGTGTTCTTGTATGTGTTTATTTGAATGAGAGTGTGTGTATATGCATGTGTACAAACACCTGCAAGGCATCAGCCTCAGGCAAACCGGCATTAGTTGTAAAAACACTCCCCCACAGTTTTTTTTACTTTTACCTTTGAACATCATTCTATCTCCCACTTGTCTCCAATTCCACATCCCAACCCTCAGCTTCTCTCAGCCCATCCAGCCCATCAACCCATCCCATCTATCTCTGCTAGCCACCCACTTCGGGTTTCTACGCAACACATATCTTTCAACTATGCTGTGATGTTTAACATAAAATGTCAATCTATGTTGAAGATAAATACTTTTACTAAGAGTATTAGTATAGTATTAGTATATTAGGTATTGACTGACCAGGTCTCTCCAGATCTTCTAACAGTACTATTTCTAGGGTCAATTTTAGATCAAAGCTATGCATTTTCAGCCATTCCTGAACCTGAGACCTGAAACAGGCTACCTGAGGGCAATACCAAAATAAATGGTCTATTGATTCTGTATCCTCACAACAAAATCTGCAGAGCTTCGATGACTTATGCCCCAAATATTCAACATTTTGTTGGTGGCAAGAATTCTATATAATAATTTAATCTTGTCTTGAATATTGTGCTTTATATATCAACTCATACACCCTGTTCCATGGAATCGGTACATCAAAAATCTCTTCCCAACTATTTTGCAATCTGTATGGCACAGTTGTCAACATCCTGGTCCTCAAATGAAACTAGTAACTTTCCTATTTATGCTATTTTTATTCCTCCGCCAGTTTTGATCCTTTATATTGGACAGACAGACCAGTTCCCTACCTCCTCCCACTGCCACCCGCCTCCTCCATTTTTGGGGTAATGCTGTAATCAATTGGTTGTACTCTTGGATTGAGCAGACCTTCCCGTACAATTCTGATAACTCCATGAAGTACATAACTTTACCATTCCAATTTACAATATAATTTAAGAACAAAATACCCTTTTCTTTCCCATAAATACTTAAATTTTATCAACCAGCACATTTGAGTTCAGCCATAATATTTGTTGTAATATTTGTTCTATCATTGCAGGGGATGAAATTGAAATTGTAGCCTTCTCTGCAATGATTGTTTGAAAAAGAGAGATACTTTGAAAAAAAGTATAATTTTCAAATAATCAAAAATTAGACATGGCAATCTGCACAAAGGAAAAAATGCCATTTTTAAACAATGGATGAGCTTTTCTTAGTAATCTACTTGAGAACCATTTAGGGTTCAAATAAAACTTTTGAATGAGTGAAGCTTTTAGAGAGAGGTTTAGTGCTTTTATATTTAATCATCTCCACCCACCCATTTCATATTCGTTATATAGATTGGCACACTTTATTTTGTCTGGTTTAGCGTCCCAGATAAAGCTAAATATTTTTTGCTCATACGATTTAAAAAACGAATCATCAGGAGTAGGCAGCGCCATAAGTAAGTGAATAAACTGAGACATGACGAAGGAGTTAATCAGGGCAATTGCTCCATAAATAGACAGGTTTTTACCTCTCCATGGTTGCAGTATCTTGTCTATTTTTACAAGTTTTCTATTGAAATTCATTGTGGAGATGTCACGCCCTGACCTTTGTATGTCTCTATTTTGGTTTGGTCAGGGTGGGATTTGGGGTGGGCATTCTATGTTCTTTTTTCTATGTTTTGTATTTCTTTCGCGCACCAGCGACTCCTGTGGCGGGCCGGGCGCAGTGCACGCTAACCAAGGTTGCCAGGTGCACGGTGTTTCCTCCGACACATTGGTGCAGCTGGCTTCCGGGTTGGATGCGCGCTGTGTTAAGAAGCAGTGCGGCTTGGTTGGGTTGTGTATCGGAGGACGCATGACTTTCAACCTTCGTCTCTCCCGAGCCCGTACGGGAGTTGTAGCGATGAGACAAGATAGTAGCTACTAAACAATTGGATACCACAAAATTGGGGAGAAAACGGGGTAAAATAAAAAAATTAAAAAAGACAATACTGTGCAGCCGTATTTATCGACGTGGCCTGGGCTTTTGACTCTGTCAATCATCACATTCTTATCGGCAGAATCATCAGCCTTGTTTTCTCAAATGACTGCCTCGCCTGGTTCACCAATTACTTCTCAGACAGAGTTCAGTGTGTCAAATCGGAGGGCCTGTTGTCTGGACCTCTGGCCGTCTCTATGGGGGTGCCACAGGGTTCAATTCTCGGGCCGACTCTCTTCTATGTATACATCAATGATGTCGCTCTTGCTGCTGGTGATTCTCTGATCCACCTCTAAGCAGAGGGCCTGTTGTCTGGACCTCTGGCAGTCTCTATGGGGGTGCCACAGGGTTCAATTCTCTGGCCGACTCTCTTCTATGTATACATCAATGATGTTGCTCTTGCTGCTGGTGATTCTCTGATCCACCTCTAAGCAGAGGGCCTGTTGTCTGGACCTCTGGCAGTCTCTATGGGGGTGCCACAGGGTTCAATTCTCAGGCCGACTATCTTCTATGTATACATCAATGATGTCGCTCTTGCTGCTGGTGATTCTCTGATCCAACTCTAAGCAGACGACACCATTCTGTATACATTTGGCCCTTCTTTGGGCCTTTGTGTTAACTAACCTCCAGACAAGCTTCAATGCCATACAACTCTCCTTCCGTGGCCTCCAACTGCTCTTAAATGCAAGTAACAACGAAATGCATGCTCTTCAACTGATCGCTGGCAGCACCTGCCCGCCCGTCTAGCATCACTACTCTGGACGGTTCTGACTAAGGATATATGGACATCTACAAATACCTAGGTGTCTGGTTAGACTGTAAACTCTCCATCCAGACTCACATTAAACATCTCCAATCCAAAATTAAATCAAGAATTGGCTTCCTATTTCGCAACAAAGCATCCTTCACTCATGCTGCCAAACATACCCTCATAAAACTGTCTATTCTACCGATCCTCGACTTCGGCAACGTCATTTACAAAATAGCCTCCAACACTATACTCAACAAACTGGATGCAGTCTATCACAGTGCCATCCGTTTTGTCACCAAAGCCCCATATACTACCCACCACTGTGACTTATATGCTCTCGTTGGCTGGCCCTCGCTTCATATTCGTCACCAAACCCACTGGCTCCAGGTCATCTATAAGTCTTTGTTTGGTAAAGCCCAGCCTTATCTCAGCTCACTGGTCACCATAGCAGCACCCACCCATAGCACACTCTCCAGCAGGTATATTTCACTGGTCACCCCCAAAGCCAATTCCTCCTTTGGCCGCCTTTCCTTCCAGGTCTCTGCTGCCAATCAATCAATCAATCAATCAATCAATCAAATGTATTGATACATCAGCTGATATCAGCTGATATCTCAAAGTGCTGTACAGAAACCCAGCCTAAAACCCTTAAGAGCAAGCAATGCAGGTGTAGAAGCATGGTGGCTAGGAAAAACTCTCTAGAAAGGCCAAAACCTAGAAAGAAACCTAGAGAGGAACCAGGCTATGAGGGGTGACCAGTCCTCTTCTGGCTGTGCCGGGTGGAGATTATAACAGAACATGGCCAAGATGTTCAAATGTTCATAAATGACCAGCATGGTCAAATAATAATAATCACAGTAGTTGTTGAGGGTGCACACAGTGAATCAGTACATGTCAGTTGGCTTTTCATAGACAATCATCAAGAGTATCTCTACCGCTCCTGCTGTCTCTAGAGAGTTGAAAACAGCAGGTCTGGGAGCACGTCCAGGTAGCACGTCCGGTGAACAGGTCAGAGTTCCATAGCCCAGATATAACAGACTGACCCTAGCCCCCCGACACAAACTACTGCAGCATAAATACTGGAGTCTGAGACAGGAGGGGTCAGGAGACACTGTGGCCCCATCCGATGATATCCCCGGACAGGGTCAAACAGGCAGGATATAACCCCACCCACTTTGCCAAAGCACAGCTCCCACACCGCTAGAGGGATATCTTCAACCAACAACTTACCATCCTGAGACTATGCAGAGTATAGCCCACAAAGATCTCCACCACGGCACAACCCAAGGGGGGGCGCCAACCCAGACAGGAAGACCACGTCAGGGACTCAACCCACTCAAGTGACGCACCCCTCCTAGGGACGGCATGGAAGAGCACCAGTAAGCCAGTGACTTAGCCCCTATAATAGGGTTAGAGGCAGAGAATCAGAGTGGAGAGGGGAACCGGCCAGGCAGAGACAGCAAGGGCAGTTCGTTGCTCCAGTGCCTTTCCGTTCACCTTCACACTCCTGGGCCAGACTACACTCAATCATAGGACCTACTGAAGAGATGAGTCTTCAATGAAGACTTAAAGGTTGAGACCGAGTCTGCGTCTCTCACATGGGTAGGCAGACCATTCCATAAAAATTGAGCTCTATAGGAGAAAACCCAGCCTCCAGCTGTTTGCTTAGAAAGTCTAGGGACAATTAGGAGGCCTGCGTCTTGTGACCGTAGCATACGTGTAGGTATGTACGGCAGGACCAAATTGGAAAGATAGGTAGGAGCAAGCCCATGTAATGCTTTGTAGGTTAGCAGTAAACCTTTGAAATTAGCCCTTAACAGGAAGCCAGTGTATGGAGGCTAGCACTGGAGTAATATGATCTATTTTTTTGGTTCTAGTCAGGATTTTAGCAGCCGTATTTAGCACTAATTGAAGTTTATTTAGTGCTCTATCAGGGTAGCCGGAAAGTAGAGCATTGCAGTAGTCTAACCTAGAAGTGACAAAAGCATGGATTCATTTTTCTGCATCATTTTTGGACAGAAAATGTCTGATTCTTGCAATGTTACGTAGATGGAAAAAAGCAGTCCTTGAAACAGTCTTGATATGTTCGTCAAAAGAGAGATCAGGGTCCAGAGTAAAGCCGAGGTCCTTCACAGTTTTATTTGAGACGACTGTACAACCATCAAGATTGTCAGATTCAACAGAAGATCTCTTTGTTTCTTGGGACCTAGAACAAGCATCTCTGTTTTGTCCCCGTTTAAAAGTAGAAAGTTTGCAGCCAACCACTTCCTTATATCTGAAACACAGGCTTCTATGGAGGGCAATTTTGGGGCTTCACCGTGTTTCATTGAAATGTACAGCTGTGTGTCATCCGCATAACAGTGAAAGTTAACATTATGTTTTCAAATGACATCCCCAAGAGGTAAAATATATAGTGAAAATAATAGTGGTCCTAAAACGTAACCTTGAGGAACACCAACATTTACAGTTGATTTGTCAGATGACAAACCATCCACAGAGACAAACTGATATCTTTCCGACAGATAAGATCTAAACCAGGCCAGAACTTGTCCGTGTAGACCAATTTGGGTTTCCAATCTCTCCAAAAGACTGTGGTGATCGATGGTATCAAAAGCAGCAGTAAGGTCTAGGAGCACGAGGACAGATGCAGAGCCCTGGTCTGACGCCATCAAAAGGTAACTTACCACCTTCACAAGTGCAGTCTCAGTGCTATGATGGGGTTTAAAACCAGACTGAAGCAATTCGTATACATTATTTGTTTTCAGGAAGGCAGTGAGTTGCTGCGCAACAGTTTAGATTTTTTTTGTTGAGAGGAATGGAAGATTCGATATAGGAAGATTGTTTTTTATATTAAGGTTAAGGTTTGGCTTTTTCAAGAGAGGCTTTATTACTGCCACTTTTAGTGAGTTTGGTACACATCTGGTGGATAGAGAGCCGTAGGAGGGCCAAGCACAGGAAGCAGCTATTTCAGTAGTTTAGTTGGAATAGGGTCCAGTATGCAGCTTGAAGGTTTAGAGGCCATGATTATTTTCATCATTGTGTCAAGAGATATAGTACTAAAACATTTGAGTGTCTCCCTTGATCCTAGGTCCTGGTAGAGTTGTGCGGACTCAGGACAACTGAGCTTTTGGAGGAATACGCAGATTTAAAGAGGAGTCCGTAATTTGCTTTCTAATGATCACCAATGACTGGAACGAATTGCAAAAATCACTGAAGCTGGAGACTCGTATCTCCCTCACTAACTTTAAGTATCGGCTGTCAGAGCAGCTTACAGATCATTACACCTGTGCATAGCCCACCTGTAAATAGCCCATCCAACTACCTCATCCCCATATTATATTTGTTTTTTTCTCCTTTGCACCCCAGTATCTCTACTTGCACATTCATCTTCTGCACATCTATCACTCCAGTGTTTAATTGCTATATTGTAATTACTTCGAGACTGTGGCCTATTTATTGCCTTGCCTCCCTAATCTTACCTCATTTGCACACACTGTATATAGACTTTTCTATTGTGTTATTGACTGTACATTTGTTAATCCCATGTGTAACTGTGTTGTTGTTTGTGTCACACTGCTTTGCTTTATCTTGGCCAGGTTGCAGTTATAAATGAGAACTTGTTCTCAACTGGCCTACCTGGTTAAATAAAGGTGGACATTAGACCGGTGGAAATCTGTCCTTTGGTCTAATGAGTCCAAATTTGAGATTTTTGGTTCCAACCACCGTGTCTTTGTGCAGCGTAGGTGACCGGATGATCTCTGCATATGTGGTTCCCACCGTGAAGCATGTTGGGGTGATGGTGCTTTGCTGGGGACATGGTCTGATTTAGAATACAAGGCACACTTAACCAGCATGGCTACCACAGCACTATGCAGCAATACACCATCCCATCTGGTTTGTGCTTAGTGGGACTATAATTTGTTTTTCAACAGGACAATGACCCAACACACCTCCAGGCAGGGTATGGGTTATTTTAACAAGGAGAGTGATGCATCAGATGACCTGGCCTCCATAATCACCCGACCTCACCCCAATTGAGATGGTTTGGGATGAGTTGGACTGCAGTAAAAGAAAAGAAGCAAACAAGTGCTCCGCATATGTGGGAACTCCTTCAAGACTGTTGGAAAAGCATTCCAGGTGAAGCTGGTTGAGAGAATGCCAAGTGTGCAAAGCTGTCAAAGGCAAACAGCGGCTACTTTGAAGAATCTAAAATATATTTGGATTTGTTTAACATTTTTTGGGTTACTACACGAGTCCATTGTTTTCCACAACGTATAAAATAGTAAAAAAATAAGGAAAAACCCTTGATTTAGTAGGTTTCCCAACTTTTGACTGGTAGTGTATATAGGGAAAGGAATATATATATATTTTTAATTGCACTGGGGCCTTTAAATACTTAAACAAAATTGTAAAAGGTTCAGGGTGGCAGCTTAACAAATCGATTGTAATTCAAAAAGGTCAAATAAAAATGTAAGCCATGTATGTATGTATTAAAAAACAAAGTACAAATTTTATTGTATTTTTTCTTTACAAAGGCCTGTTTTTCCCAACAAGTTCATTTTTCTTAAACAAAATATAACAGCTTCTCATCGACCTGGACTGACAAAAAAAAAAAAAAAAAAGAAATTAAAAAAATATACAAATGTCTGTAATTAAAAAAATAGGACAAAAGGAGGGATGCAGAGAGCAGGCAGAGAGATGAGAGAAATTAACATATTTGAAGAAAAGGAGAGAAACACAGCTGTTCGGTTTTAAGTCACAGCAAAAAGAGCTTGATCAACATAGTAAAAATCTGCGGCGCCATCGTCGTCCTTGATTCAGGCAGTACAGACCGGGAAGTGCTTCATATCAATAATCTCTAATTATTGATTATTAAGAGATTCTCTAACAACCAACAATCTCTCAGGACACCAAGTGCTGAAATATGATGCACACATCTTCAGCATAAAAAAATTAAAAAAACTGAACAGAAGAAACAACCAAAAAGATAAATATCTCTGATGAGGACGATGAAGATACTGGCCGGTGTCCCAAATGGAACCCTATTCCCTACCTTGTGCACTCTTTATACCAGGGCCCTGGTAAACAGTAGTTCACTATTTAGTGTGCCATTTGGGACATAACGCAGTAGTCAGTAAGTATAGCTACTACCAGATTTGAAGTTCACACAAAATTACAATTTCCCCCTACAACAGACAATAAGATGTTTCTGCTCTCTTGCCAACGCCTAATGGAATTGTTATGCGTTTTGGCTTGACAATGACAACAGAGTTAGGCAAGAGCAGAAACAGATCTGGGAGGCTAAATAGACATAATATTGTAACCAGTTATGAAGTTGAATCACAAAATGAATTAGCTTCGTCAACGCAAATGTCCCACTGGAGCCAAGTACTCACACAGGAAGAGCTTCATGTAGACAGTGGCTACGTCGACAATGGAACCCTATATGCTAAATACTGCACTTGTTTTGGCCAGTGCCACATGTAGTGAATAGGGTGCCGTTTCATACGTAGACAATGACTAAGGAAATCGCAGAAAAATATAACATTTAAGACAAATAACGAACACAGCATCAATTGGCAATAGAGCATGGAGGGATGAAACAAGAAAAAAACTGTCAAAATAAATGGAATGTTTTTACAGCATCATTTCAGATTCAGCATTCCTAGAAACTCCTGTTCTTCTCTGATCACGAGATCTATACAGGAAAACTCATGGCCCTAGTTGTAGCCTTAAACATGGTTCAGGAAAAACTCCTGACCCTTAGCATCATATCAACATATCATAGGAAGTGAGTGAGAGACTCCAGGATTCCAGAGAAATAAAAGGGATTCCAGTCCCGTTCCCAAAACAAACTGACAACATGGAGGGGTACGAGGGGAAAGGGACTGGGGTAAATTTCTAGTTCAGTGCTTGTGTAGGAGTTGAGCGCTACCCGTTGGGTTAGGATATGCCCCCGGGGGGTTTCAAAATCGAATGGTAAAAGTTGGGGGTCTCAGAGGGCATACGATCCCTGTTAGCACCATCAGAGAAAAATACTACATTCTTCAATGCATGTAGTTACACGTGTGTTATGACTGTACACGTTGACAAAGACGGGTTGGCTGAGCATCTCACAAACATTATGCACACGCATCGATGAGGCCGTGTGGTATTAGGATTCTGAGCGGTCAGATAGCTTGCAACAATGCCTGGAAGCTGCCTTGTGGGGAATCGTAGGTGTCTCGTTTCAGCTCGTTACTGATACCATGTCTTGTTTTAAGGTGCTTTGACTATGGCTCAAATTCACTAGCTAGCTAAGCAACAACTGTAAGAATGTATTTGAGAGAAGTGTATTTATGTTTTCAATAAACATTGAGACAAAATATAATTTACGTGTCAACAATCTTAGCCAATCCTGTCTGTTTTGCCCCATAGTTGCGCATGCATTGGTTTTGTTGCTAGACAACCAACCCGTCTATACTGTATGCATGTTATGTTCTCTTGTTGGGAGGTGCATAGATTCATATTGGGTGAAGGGGTGATGTTTTTAAAAACACTTTTGCCTAATATTCAACACTACCCCACCTATAAAACAAATTTACTGTAGCTTGGAATTGCATAAATACCTAAAAACGTTTAGTGCATAGTCACTGAAATAAACAAAAATCAAAAAGAGACCTAATTGGAAACTATCCTCTTCTTGGTAAACCCGACACTTAGGAAAACTTTTTTTTTTATAGAAAAGATGGAAAACGACTTTGAAAGGTTAAGAGAATGGTCCACTGCTTGCTTCTATGTAACCCTAATAGAGCTAGTGACACAGCTTATTCTGTAAGTTTCATTCAAACATGTGATTGATGGGATCCAGCTAAGTACCAGCTGTGTGGTATTCTGCCAGAGCCAACCTATCGCTGTCTATTGTCTTAAAGACTTTCCAGACAGGAAGCGATCGGGCGGAGCAAGGTTGCTAAATTAGAGCAGATACCCATTTTCTCCGCCTCGGCTGAGCAGCCTTCATGAGCAACGCCGATCGCTCCACCTGAAAAGAATCCCGCTGCAGCTTTGTCTGGAAAGCCCTTTACGATAGAAGGCCATATTGAGCCCACTTCTTCATCTGTGATTTAAAAGCACATGATCTGACCAGAGCTTATCATAGCTACTGGCTGACTCCATAGTCATTATAATGCCAAAGACAGGTAAAAAAAAAAGAAACATTTATATCAAAAAGTAGTCAGGCGTCTGGAGGGAATCTTTGTGATCGTCTTCTACAGTGGGTGGGTATCGCTAACGTGTGTGTTCCATTTGTTGGTCACTGGTTTATGATTGAATTTGGATTTTAGTAGAACAAATGTCATTGTTTCGCTCTACCAGTCAGATGCTGTCTGATTGTGTTTGTATTGGTGTGTGTGTGTGGCAGCGAACAGTTCATCAAGCAGTCCTCTCCCTTGATTTCAAACTGTCTGGAGAGAACACGTTGTGTGTATATACAGTATGTATTGTGTGTGTGTGTGTGTGTGTATATATATGTATAGGTGTGTGTGTGGTAGCTAACAGTTCATTGAGCAGCCTTGGCTCATGCTGTCTGAAACTGTATAGAGAACACGGTATGTGTATCTCTGTGTTAGTTCATGGAGCAGTCCTCCTCTCCCTCACTGTCGGAGGCCGTGTCAGAGCCGGTGGTATCCATGGAGACGTGGGCAGGGCTAACGATGACTGCTCGTCTCCTCTCCTCCTCAGCACTGCCCCTCCTCTCCTGGGCACGTTCGATGTGCTGGATGGCCTGGAGGGCAGAGGTCATGATTAGGTTAGAGGTCATGATTCAGTGACGCTATATGTAATGGGGTTATCTATACACCTCACACTCAAACATACACTCTCTGTCTATCTCAAACACACACAGTACTATAGCACTATAGAAACCCTACAGAGCACAAGGACACACTCTCCCTCACCTGTACGATGGTATCCAGGTTCTGCCGGGACGTTGACACTGTGCTGGTGTTGGAGGCGGGGCTCATGGTAACCACGGTGACGTGGTGCGGGGTCAGCGTGGGGGCGGGGACGATGACCGTGGGGTGGTGAGTGGGGGCTGGGGACCGCACCTAAAGGAGGAGAAGAGATGGTAAGAAGAGTTTAAGAAATGAGAAGAGAGAAAAGGTGAAAAATTAGGAGTAAGAGAAATAAAACATTCACATTCCTTCCATTCAAAAACGGTTTGCGTTTCCCCATCTGTGGATTGTGTGTCTCTCTCTCTCTCCGTCTGTGTCTCTGTACCTGTGACCCGCCTGTGTCCTCCACCTGTAACCCGTGTGTCTCTGTACCTGTGGGCTGTGTGCTGCGTGTCTGTCCCTCTCTGCGCTGGTCTCTGCATGGAGCTGCTGTAGCCTCAGTAAGGTCTGGGTCTGGATGTGAGCCTGCTCCTCCTGGACCTGCTGGGTGATCACCTTCAGCCTCTCTGGGTGCAGCACCATGTCCAGAGAACGCACCTGGATGGACAAAGACACGGGGGAGAAGGGTGATCAGTCTTTATGTCTATGTTCCTCTTCACTCTACCTTCCCTCTTTTCATTCTCAGTCCCTCATTGTATCTTTCTTCCCCATCACTGGTTCACCTCTCCTCAGTCTCACCACCTCTTAGTTCAACCATCTCTCCATCCCTTCTTCTAACTCCCCCCTCTGGCTAGGGACAGCAGGATGAGCAGTCTCTCCCACATCTCCCCACCCACCATCCTTCTCTCTCACCTGTTCTTCCAGTATCATCCTCGCCGAGCGCTCCTTGTCCAACTGTTGTCGGAGCTCCAACATCTCTCTCCTCAGCTCCTCGGCTTTCTCCTCCTCCAGAATGTCTGGGGAGCCGATCCCTTCATCCTTCTCCTCCGCCCCACGCCTCCTCTTTGGGGAGGAACCACTGAACTCCTGCAGGAGGAGAGGAGACCGGATGAGAGGGAGCATTTCGACTAGTTATGGCCATGCCATGAAAAGTTAATAGTTTGCCGATGTAATTGTTAGGGAGAAAGTATTTATACTGTACACACAAATGTAATGGATCACTTTACACGTTCATGTACTTTTGTACATATTAAAAAAGTCACAAGTTACAATATGTTTATTCATTTCTATGGCTAGACTTGGCTATATGAAGGTAATATAAATGTATGAATGTCTACCTGTATGAAGCGTTTGAGCTGGTTGTTCTGCTGCAGTAGCTGGGTCTTCTCTTGCTCCAGAGCAAAGATGTAGTCTGACGTCTGCTGTAGGATGGCAGCCTGAATAGACAGGAATAATATCAGAAAGTTAGGTCAGAATCAATACTCTCAGAAACAGTTTCCTTGAATCCTCCATGGGTGGTATGGACTAGAGGTCGACTGATTATGATTTTTCAAAGCAGATACTGATTAATCGGACTATATATAATATATATATATATATATATATATATGAGATAATGACAATTACAACAATACTGAATGAACACTTATTTTAACTTAATATAATACATCAATAAAATCAATTCAGTCTCAAATAAATAATGAAACATGTTCAATTTGGTTTAAATAATGCAAAAACAAAGTGTTGGAGAAGAAAGTAAAAGTGCAATATGTCCTATGTAAGAAAGCTAACATTTCAGTTCCTTGCTCAGAACATATGAAAGCTGGTGGTTCCTTTTAACATGAGTCTTCAATATTCCTGGTGGCAGGGTAGCCTAGTGGTTAGAGCATTGGACTTGTAACCGGAATGTTGCAAGTTCAAACCCCCGAGCTGACATGGTACAAATCTGTCATTCTGCCCCTGAACAGGCAGTTAACCCACTGTTCCTAGGCCGTCATTGAAAATAAGAATTTGTTCTTAACTGACTTGCCTGGTTAAATAAAGGTAAAACTTAAATTCCCAGGTAAGAAGTCTTAGGTTGTAGTTATTATAGGACTATTTCCCTCTATACCATTTGTATTTCATTAACTTTTGACTATTGGATGTTCTTATAGCCACTTTAGTATTTCCAGTTTAACAGAATAGCTTCCGTCCCTCTGGTTAGCATTAGCTAACTAGCTAGCCATTTCACTTTGGTTACACCAGCCTCATCTCGGGAGTTAATAGGCTTGAAGTCATAAACAGCGCAATGCTTGACGCACAACGAAGAGCTGCTGGCAAAACGCACCAAAGTGCTGTTTGAATGAATGTTTACGCGCCTGCATCTGCCTACCACCGCTCAGTCAGATTATATGCAACGCAGGACACGCTAGATAATATCTAGTAATATCATCAACCATGTGTAGTTAACTAGTGATTATGATTGATTGTTTTTTATAAGATAAGTTTAATGCTAGCTAGCAACTTACATTGGCTTACTGCATTCGCATAACATTTACATTTAAGTCATTTAGCAGACGCTCTTATCCAGAGCGACTTACAAATTGGCGCATTCACCTTATGACATCCAGTGGAACAGCCACTTTACAATAGTGCATCTAAATCTTTTAAGGGGGGAGAAGGATTACTTAATCCTATCCTAGGTATTCCTTAAAGAGGTGGGGTTTCAGGTGTCTCCGGAAGGTGGTGATTGACTCCGCTGTCCTGGCGTCGTGGGGAGTTTGTTCCACCATTGGGGGCCAGAGCAGCGAACAGTTTTGACTGGGCTGAGCGGGAACTGTACTTCCTCAGTGGTAGGGAGGCGAGCAGGCCAGAGGTGGATGAACGCAGTGCCCTTGTTTGGGTGTAGGGCCTGATCAGAGCCTGGAGGTACTGAGGTGCCGTTCCCCTCACAGCTCCGTAGGCAAGCACCATGGTCTTGTAGCGGATGCGAGCTTCAACTGGAAGCCAGTGGAGAGAGCGGAGGAGCAGGGTGACGTGAGAGAACTTGGGAAGGTTGAACACCAGACGGGCTGCGGCGTTCTGGATGAGTTGTAGGGGTTTAATGGCACAGGCAGGGAGCCCAGCCAACAGCGAGTTGCAGTAATCCAGACGGGAGATGACAAGTGCCTGGATTAGGACCTGCGCCGCTTCCTGTGTGAGGCAGGGTCGTACTCTGCGGATGTTGTAGAGCATGAACCTACAGGAACGGGCCACCGCCTTGATGTTAGTTGAGAACGACAGGGTGTTGTCCAGGATCACGCCAAGGTTCTTAGCGCTCTGGGAGGAGGACACAATGGAGTTGTCAACCATGATGGCGAGATCATGGAACGGGCAGTCCTTCCCCGGGAGGAAGAGCAGCTCCGTCTTGCCGAGGTTCAGCTTGAGGTGGTGATCCGTCATCCACACTGATATGTCTGCCAGACATGCAGAGATGTGATTCGCCACCTGGTCATCAGAAGGGGGAAAGCATAACAGGCAGTCTCCTTGTGGAGTGCAACGAGAGAGGCAGGTCGTTGGACTATTTAACTGTAAGGTTGCAAGATTGGATCCCCGGGCTGACATGGTGAAAATCTGTCGTTCTGCCAATGAACAAGGCTGTTAACCCACCGTTCCTAGGCCGTCATTGAAAATAAGAACGTGTTCTTAACTGACTTGCCTAGTTAAATAAATGTATGATTACAAAAAAATAAATACATTTATTTTTTATATCGGCGCCCAAAAATACAGATGGTTATGAAAACTTGAAATCGGCCCTAATTAATCTGCCATTCCGATTAATTGGTCGACCTCTACTCTCTATACTATTTATTTTTTATATACCTTTGACTATTGTATGTTCTAATAGGTACTGTAGTATTGCCAACCTAATCTAGGGAGTTGATAGGCTTGAAGTCAAACAGTGCAATGCTTGAAGCATTGCGAGGAGCTGCTGGCAAATGCAGGAAAATGCTGTTTGAATGAATGCTTACGAGCCTGCTGCTGCCTACCACCGCTCAGTCAGACTGCTCTATCAAATCATTGACGTAATTATAATTAACACGAGCCTTGGGTCAATAATATAGTCAAATCCAGAAAAATCATTTCATTATTCTGTCAGTGAAATACGGAACCGTTCCGTATCTTATCTAATGGGTGGCATCCTTAAGTCTAAGTATTGCTGTTACATTGCACAACCTTCAATGTTATGTCATAATTATGTACAATTCTGGCAAATTAATTACGGTCTTTGTTAGTAAGAAATGGTCTTCACACAGTTCGCAATGAGCCAGGCAGCCCAAACTGCTGCATATACCCTGACTCTGCTTGCGCAGAACACAAGAGAAGTGACACAATTTCCCTAATTAAAAGAAATTCATGTTAGCAGGCAATATTAGCTACATATGCAGGTTTAAAAATATATACTTGTGTATTGATTTTAAAGAAAGGCATTGATGTTCATGGTTGGGTACATTGGTGCAACGGCAGTGCTTTTTTCAAGAATGCGCTTGTTATATCATCACCCGCTCAGCGAAGTAGGCTGTGATTCAATGATAAATTAACAGGCACCGCATCGATTATATGCAACGCAGAACAAGCTAGATAAACCAGTAATCGGTGTCCAAAAACGCTGATTACCGATTGTTATGAAAACTTGAAATCGGCCATTCCGATTAATCGGTCAACCTCCAGTATGGACACAAACACAGTTAGATTATGGTCCCGCTCTCCTACCTTGCTGAGTTTCTCGCCGTCTGTGTGTGGCAGGAGTGTTTTCAGCGACTGGAACCCTGCGTTGATGCTCTGCATGCGGCGCCGCTCGTTACTATTGGCGATCTCCCGGCGGATACGCCTCTCCTGGTCCTGAGCAGTCTCCGGGCTGAGCGGGATGTTGGCCAGACTGAAGGGAGAGATGATGAGAAGGACAGAGGGAAATGGAGACAAAAGTTACATCTGAATAAAATGTATTGTAGTTTAGTCTGCTTTTCACCTCGTGTCTAATGACATGGTTAGAAATTCCTATCATGCCGGTGTAGCTTGGTGGAAAACACAGTGCACATGCAGGTAGTACGGCGCTATTCCTTCCCACTCCCCTGCAACCACACCCCCCACCTACATTTCACTTGGGTTAGTGACTAGGGCTATTATAAGGTCAGGTCCTGGAGTTTCCCTGAACTCACTGCCCTTCAACCCATTTAATGGTTGCTAACCTACCCTGTTCTGTTTACTCAGCCAGAGTAATATGTAAACCATATAACCTCCAGAGATAACATCAGTGTACATCAGTGAATGCTCTACAACAGGATTTTGGTTCTCCTAGCACTACACAGCTGATTCAGATAACCAACTCCTCAAGCTTTGATTATTGGAATCAGCTGTGTACTGATGGGGTAAAATACAAAACGGGGCCCAGGACAGAGTTTGGGAAACCATGCTCTACAAGGTTTACAAAGAAGTAGAATAACCAGATCTCGGGAAACGTGTCTGACAGCTAGGCTTACAATCATTCACAACGCGACAGTTAACTGTCACACAACATCTTAAGAGGGGGAAATGTAGGCCTGTTAGCAGACCGATTATCTATGCACACAATGCTTAGACTCACAATAGCTATTTGTTTAGTCAACTGAATAGAGTACAGTAAGCAAGACAAATAAGATATGCCTAAATCAATGCTAATAAAAAGTTAAATGGACAACCAAAAATCTAATACTTTTGAGATGGAATGCATCCAAGCCATTGACGATGTGAGCCTATAGACTAGTACAGACTAGCCTACTGCAATCTAGATTTGAACGCTGCCTTCATTCATAAACTCTGCTTCTGCTCCAAAAGATTCTAGAAGCGTGTTTAGCTATAAACCCCTGGTTGATCGAGCGCTTCTCACATACATTGGTTGAGTGAGCAGACTTAGTACAACGAAATATTGTAGCGAGCACGCATATATGGTAGCTAACAAGCTTGTCGTCGGCCGACCAACGAAACAGAATGTATACACTTAGTAGCTAGCGAACTAGTAATATGTGCAAATCCTTCGCCAAAATACGTAGCTAGTTTGGTAGCCTGGTGAAATTTGACACCAAGACCACCCCCTTCACATAGAGAACAATGCTTTTTGCCTACCTATTTGAAACACTATTACAGCGTCGACTTCACAAAAACGGGGTCTTTCTACAAAACATGAATAAATAAAATTAAAGTAGTTGAATATAACTTAGTATGGACGAAATTGTGTGATGTTTATTATTTCAATGCTGTTGCGGATGTTGAACACACACCACCGCCATGCTACTAAGCTCGAGAGCTTAGCCAATTTCAGTACGCGACACATAAGCATGGCCGCGCTACCCACGAGCTAGCTGGCTAGCCACGGCAGGCATATTTACTCGCTACACCTCGTAGGTTCCCTACATGTGTGACCCAAAGCCCGTAAACACGCACATACTGTTAGGTTGTCACAAAAGTATAACTGCATTATTTTTGTCGACCTGTTGGGGAAGGAACACCGTAGACAACATCTGGAATGCGAGCTAGCGGATGCTAGCTACACAGCAGTGGGCAGTGATTAGTAACCACGTGGTTCGTGTTAGCTGGATACAAAATGTATCCATTTCAAGTATTTATTTACATTTTTCGCTACAACTGTAACCACCAACGGCCATTATTAACACCACTAGCCGTTACGATGTTTCGGGACACATATTTAATGATTGCTTTCGTCCCGCCCTCGGGGTATGCGCTCATATGCGCACAGCTAACAAGAAATCATAGCTTCCTTCAACCAATGTTGTGCCAATATTGTTGTAGCTAGATTGCTAACTACATGCAGGCTACTAGCTAGTTAGTAAGCAGATAACACAGTTGCAATCAAAACACACAATACACATCTTATCGGAAGCGTGATTGTGCAATACACACCTACAAAGCCCTCCAATAACATCCTTCTCCGATTTCTTGAATTGTTGTAAAACCTTCTCCGTAGGCATCATGAAGTATTCCATGCTTTAGCTACCAAGCTACTTAACGTTAGATATCTTCAGCTGTAAACCCCTTGAGCCTGCTCTGTGTTTTCGAGGCTATTTTTCCTATTTTCTTGCCGTAAAAAAATAAAAAATACACTCCTGTACTATGTTCGATTGCACATAGCTAAGTATTGCGTAGTATTATTGATCGTTGGAGGTTGTAGCTAAAAGTCTAGCTAAGCTAACTGTGTGTGGCTCCAGCTGATGCGGATTTCCCTGCGTGCGTGTGGCGCCTCCGCCTACTACTACGTGTGTGTTTGCAGCTGATCTCTGTGTCTCGAGGCGGGAAACAGCTGGTCGGAATCAAGGAGAGCACGGGAGCTTTCTCTCTGTGCAGAGCAGACCAGACTACGCACAAACAAAGAGCTACTTTGAGACAGAAGCAGTAGGGCCTGTTGAACAAGGAACGGCCAACTGGTGCTTATAAAGACACTTAAAATACACTAAAGAGAAAATAAAAACAGGAGGCCAGGCCAAGGCAACAAACCAAAGTCAAGTACAATAACAAACAACCCATTTGCCTATATTCTATAAAACAACGATATATTCTATTCTAATTTATTCTATTCTTTAAAAAACAAAATAGATGACATGTTGTTATGCCAGTGCCTATCAGGTCAAATACATTTGAAAGTCCTGATGTTATGTCTATACCGTAATAAAAACCTTATTACCAAGTAGCATTATGATAGCCATGGTAAATTATCGAAATGGATTGTAGCCTATGTAACAGCAACCCCTATTCTTATTCAGGTTAAAGCTATATAGCCAGTATAGCCCAATAGCTTATAGTAAGAAGGCTATTGGTCTAGTATGGCATAAGACTAGGGGAGTAAACACGTTGTGTGATAGATAGCCTATCTGGAAATGCTGTAGTAGTCTGATATAGACGAATGAGTATAGGCGTATTGACTATAACTATGCGATATAGGACAACGGAATATGCTCCACAATCTTCACATATCTATTTTTGTTAAGATGTTTCATTTTATATGAAAAAAATCTATAGCTCTTCCATGCACCCTTTGACCAGCAGATGGTAGACTAAACCTTCTCATGCAGTTATGGTCATCAAACCAAGGTGTGGTTTTCGTGATGGCTGTATCATATAAATTCAGGAAAACAAACATTTTATTTTTGGTCTTAATTTAAGGTTAGGGTTAGGCATAAGGCTAGCCTATGTAACAGGTTAAGGTTAGGTTTAAGGTTAGGTTTAAAGAAATAGGCAGGGTTTAGCCATAATTATGACTTTGTGGCTGTGGAAACTCGTGACGAACCAAAGTGTGCACCCCAAACATAAAACATGTAAAAAACTTTTTAAGTATCCAGGTATTTCAATAACCTATTATGTCGAATACAAAACATGAGCTGGTGCACACACATATACAATTATTTTATCTAGAGGTGCTGTCTAACGGCGGATGAACTATAAGCTATAAAAAAATTAAGTGATTGCACACTATATATAAACTCCCAGTCATTTATCGGGTAAATCACCAACGTTTCGGCATCACTGTTCCTTTTTCAGGAGAAGACGTGTGTGTGTGTGTGTGTGTGTGTGTGTGTGTGTGTGTGAGAGAGAGAGAGAGACAGAGAGAGACAGAGAGATGAAGAAAATGAGAAGTCAGCTGTGAAACGGAGAAATAGAGAATATATGTGAGAGAGATGCGTGTTTTTTGTTCACTCGAGTGTTGTTTTCTTTCTTCAGATAGAGAGAGGCTTTTGTGAGTGTAATGTTTTCTGATAGTTTATTTCACTTGTGTTTATTATCTATTCCACTTGCATTGGCAATGTAAACATATGTTTCCCAAGTCAATAAAGCCCATAGAATTGAGAGCGAGAAACATGAGAAAGAGAGACTTGAAGGAAAGGTTGGAAATGAGCCGAGGACAACCTTCGTGTTCGGGAAGTGATAGGCGGGAGCGAGAAGGCAAGGGAGGCATGCGCTGAGCTGGAAGAGGTAGGCTGCTAGGGTCTGTTACGGAACAGAGGAGTGGTGATGGCTGCGTGGGGGAATAGGGGCTGGACTGGGTCTTGGTCTGTCTACGTACACAGCAGACGACCACGGGGAGGCTGGAACCACACAGTCACGTCTCCTGCTGAGGGGTGTAGCCGGAAAAAAGAAAGAGAGAGAGAGAATAGAAAGAGAGAGAGCCACGCACCGCTCAGCTGAGGCAAGCAAACGATTGGAGTAGAAATCGTGAGAGACAACCGCTGGAAGCGAACAGTGGAAGGGAGGAAGGAAAGAGAAAACAGACAGGACCCAAATCTGCCAGCGACCACCACCTCCTCTCCATCTCGATGGTTAGCTG
The DNA here is from genome assembly GCF_023373465.1 of Oncorhynchus keta. Classification (NCBI taxonomy): domain Eukaryota; kingdom Metazoa; phylum Chordata; class Actinopteri; order Salmoniformes; family Salmonidae; genus Oncorhynchus; species Oncorhynchus keta. The sequence goes on from NW_026290799.1 coordinate 452,544, forward strand.
CGCACCCACATATACCAGTGACACCCCCCGCCCTCTTCTAAAAAGACAACTAGGGGGGATGACCGCCTACGGAGAAGGCAGTTGACTAGCGTCGTAACTAAGCGATGCACCTTCTTACCAAGAGCGCAAGCTTGAAGCTATCTTTTATCCTAACATAGACTATTTGACGAATGTCAGTGTTGACATTATTTCCTAACAGTGTTGTGGTTATTGACAACGAGGCTCGGTTTGTTTTCGAGACTCTGTAAAGCAAAGTTTTTTTTTCTGCTGGACGTGTTTTTTTTCAGTGCGTCCTGGATTTCCATACTTGCAGAAAAACAGATTATTATTTTTGCGACAAGCTAGGCCTATTTGTAAATAAATATAGCAGTAGAACGAACGGACTCCTTTGGGGTGGGTTTTTGTGTCTTTATTTTCCGTACAGTCTGTTATATATACGTTATATTCTATCGACAAAGGTTCGACAAGCGCCTACTAAACTTGTCTCTTGAATAGACACCCTTCTGTAGCCTATCAACCGTTTGAAACGGATGTGTGCACATCAAGAAGATACTGAGAAGTGACAGTAGAGGAGACATCCAACGAGGAGAGCCGACAAGGATACTTACTATACGTTCGCGTCCAGTGGAGACAAGGCTTGTATAAAAGGTAAACACACACAGACACTCAGACATCCATTTTCTCCCATGGGAGTCTATGACAGATTCTTACTTTGCATACGTGTCCTTTATTCCCCTATAATAATTTCGCTGTGGTAATGTATGTAAACTACTATATTTATAGACTACGCAGATTTGATAAATTCGGCTCCTGTGGGAAATTTGTTTGAAATTGTCTCTGATAAAGGGCACCGACATAAGATGCTCGTGACCGGTTGTCAGTCTAGACTGGATGTCACGGTCAGTTATGTTGTCCGTCTGACATGTCTGGACACCATATTATTTTGCCTGTGTAGCCTAAATGCCACATTTGATATTGTATCCAACATCCCATATTCGTTCCTTTAACATCTTCCTTTAACATCTCACCACAGGCTGCTTTAAAATGACATGTAGGCTACATATGTGTGACTTGATTGAACGGTCTGTCACAGACTAGATCATATCCAGCCAACCGGAATAGTGCGCAATAGTGTTCTGTTAAAGTTGATTGACCGTTCACGACTATTCACGACCTAACCTGCCCTCATTTTCAACAATGGCCTTTCCAAAATGTCTCTCAAATGAGACACGTTGAGTAAGCCTAGTATAGTATAGGCCCTAGTTCCAGAACATCTGATTAGATTGCAGTGAGTTTAGTGGTAGGCCTATATGAGACATTTGGATACAGTGATAGAGTTTGTAGCCTAAATCCAGTTAAAGTGTACAGAGAGTTGGCTTTTTTAACACTAACCAGAAGGAGATAATGAGATTAGCCCTAAAGGTCAGAGTGAAACACTGGGAACGTGTTTGATTGGACAACCAGCCTACTGGGCACCCACTACTTGAATCAAAGTTGTTTCCATGTCATTTCAATGAAATTACTTGTCAACGTACTAAATAAGTGTGTGTTATGCCCACACAGAGGTTTCAGCAATCTTACATCTGGTCTATTGTGGGCCAATAATAAAGATGACTGGCCCTTAGTTTGACCACACACAGATACACACACACGCACACACACACACACACACACACACACACACACACACACACACACACACACACACACACACACACACACACACACACACACACACACACACACACACACACACACACACACACACACACACACACACACACACACACACACACACACACACAACCACACTCACACAAACAGTGCAAAAGGAGTCTGAGGGGAACTAGATACAATACGCAGATACACCCAACATCACCACAGCAGGAAAAGAGAGGGCCTAGTTCCAGGCTTCTCGGAGACAAAGCGGCCCTTAAGAAGCAATGATGCAACGGGACTGTAACAGACCCACCCCCCACCACCACCACCGCACACACACACAGAAAGAGACAGTGGGAAACTAATATCATAATACAATCCAGCAGCGATCACAGAAAGGAGAAAGCTCTCTGGACTGGACCTCACCAGACTGACTCTACTGGACCTCACCAGACTGACTCTACTGGACCTCACCAGACTGATTACTGGACCTCACCAGACTGATTACTGGACCTCACCAGACTGACTCTACTGGACCTCACCAGACTGACTACTGGACCTCACCAGACTGACTCTACTGGACCTCACCAGACTGACTCTACTGGACCTCACCAGACTGACTACTGGACCTCACCAGACTGACTCTACTGGACCTCACCAGACTGATTACTGGACCTCACCAGACTGATTACTGGACCTCACCAGGCTGACTCTACTGGACCTCACCAGGCTGACTCTACTGGACCTCACCAGACTGATTACTGGACCTCACCAGACTGACTCTACTGGACCTCACCAGACTGACTCTACTGGACCTCACCAGACTGATTACTGGACCTCACCAGACTGACTCTACTGGACCTCACCAGACTGACTCTACTGGACCTCACCAGACTGATTACTGGACCTCACCAGGCTGACTCTACTGGACCTCACCAGACTGACTCTACTGGACCTCACCAGACTGACTCTACTGGACCTCACCAGACTGACTACTGGACCTCACCAGACTGACTCTACTGGACCTCACCAGACTGACTCTACTGGACCTCACCAGACTGACTCTACTGGACCTCACCAGACTGACTCTACTGGACCTCACCAGACTGACTCTACTGGACCTCACCAGACTGACTACTGGACCTCACCAGACTGACTCTACTGGACCTCACCAGACTGATTACTGGACCTCACCAGACTGACTACTGGACCTCACCAGACTGACTCTACTGGACCTCACCAGGCTGACTCTACTGGACCTCACCAGACTGACTCTACTGGACCTCACCAGACTGACTCTACTGGACCTCACCAGACTGACTCTACTGGACCTCACCAGACTGATTACTGGACCTCACCAGACTGATTACTGGACCTCACCAGACGGACTCTACTGGACCTCACCAGACTGACTCTACTGGACCTCACCAGACTGACTCTACTGGACCTCACCAGACTGACTACTGGACCTCACCAGACTGACTCTACTGGACCTCACCAGACTGATTACTGGACCTCACCAGACTGACTCTACTGGACCTCACCAGACTGACTCTACTGGACCTCACCAGACTGACTCTACTGGACCTCACCAGACTGATTACTGGACCTCACCAGACTGACTCTACTGGACCTCACCAGACTGACTCTACTGGACCTCACCAGACTGATTACTGGACCTCACCAGACTGATTACTGGACCTCACCAGACTGACTCTACTGGACCTCACCAGACTGACTCTACTGGACCTCACCAGACTGATTACTGGACCTCACCAGACTGACTACTGGACCTCACCAGACTGACTCTACTGGACCTCACCAGACTGACTCTACTGGACCTCACCAGACTGACTCTACTGGAACTCACCAGACTGATTACTGGACCTCACCAGACTGATTACTGGACCTCACCAGATTGACTACTGGACCTCACCAGACTGACTCTACTGGACCTCACCAGACTGACTCTACTGGACCTCACCAGACTGACTACTGGACCTCACCAGACTGATTACTGGACCTCACCAGACTGACTCTACTGGACCTCACCAGACTGACTCTACTGGACCTCACCAGACTGACTCTACTGGACCTCACCAGACTGACTCTACTGGACCTCAGAAGACTGACTCTACTGGACTTCACCAGACTGACTACTGGACCTCACCAGACTGATTACTGGACCTCACCAGACTGACTCTACTGGACCTCACCAGACTGACTCTACTGGACCTCACCAGACTGATTACTGGACCTCACCAGACTGACTCTACTGGACCTCACCAGACTGACTCTACTGGACCTCACCAGACTGACTACTGGACCTCACCAGACTGATTACTGGACCTCACCAGACTGATTACTGGACCTCACCAGACTGACTGTACTGGACCTCACCAGACTGACTCTACTGGACCTCACCAGACTGACTACTGGACCTCACCAGACTGATTACTGGACCTCACCAGACTGATTACTGGACCTCACCAGACTGACTACTGGACCTCACCAGATTGACTACTGGACCTCACCAGACTGACTACTGGACCTCACCAGACTGACTCTACTGGACCTCACCAGACTGATTACTGGACCTCACCAGACTGACTCTACTGGACCTCACCAGACTGATTACTGGACCTCACCAGACTGACTCTACTGGACCTCACCAGACTGATTACTGGACCTCACCAGACTGATTACTGGACCTCACCAGACTGATTACTGGACCTCACCAGACTGACTCTACTGGACCTCACCAGACTGACTACTGGACCTTACCAGACTGATTACTGGACCTCACCAGACTGACTCTACTGGACCTCACCAGACTGATTACTGGACCTCACCAGACTGATTACTGGACCTCACCAGACTGATTACTGGACCTCACCAGACTGACTCTACTGGACCTCACCAGACTGATTACTGGACCTCACCAGACTGACTCTACTGGACCTCACCAGACTGATTACTGGACCTCACCAGACTGACTCTACTGGACCTCACCAGACTGACTCTACTGGACCTCACCAGACTGACTCTACTGGACATCACCAGACTGACTCTACTGGACCTCACCAGACTGACTACTGGACCTCACCAGACTGATTACTGGACCTCACCAGACTGACTCTACTGGACCTCACCAGACTGACTCTACTGGACCTCCCCAGACTGATTACTGGACCTCACCAGACTGATTACTGGACCTCACCAGACTGACTACTGGACCTCACCAGACTGACTCGACTGGACCTCACCAGACTGACTCTACTGGACCTCACCAGACTGACTCTACTGGACCTCACCAGACTGACTACTGGACCTCACCAGACTGACTCTACTGGACCTCACCAGACTGACTCTACTGGACCTCACCAGACTGACTCTACTGGACCTCACCAGACTGACTCTACTGGACCTCACCAGACTGACTCTACTGGACCTCACCAGACTGATTACTGGACCTCACCAGACTGACTACTGGACCTCACCAGACTGACTCTACTGGACCTCACCAGACTGACTCTACTGGACCTCACCAGACTGACTACTGGACCTCACCAGACTGACTCTACTGGACCTCACCAGACTGACTCTACTGGACCTCACCAGACTGACTCTACTGGACCTCACCAGACTGATTACTGGACCTCACCAGACTGACTACTGGACCTCACCAGACTGATTACTGGACCTCACCAGACTGATTACTGGACCTCACCAGACTGACTACTGGACCTCACCAGACTGACTCTACTGGACCTCACCAGACTGACTACTGGACCTCACCAGACTGATTACTGGACCTCACCAGACTGATTACTGGACCTCACCAGACTGATTACTGGACCTCACCAGACTGACTCTACTGGACCTCACCAGGCTGACTCTACTGGACCTCACCAGACTGATTACTGGACCTCACCAGGCTGATTACTGGACCTCACCAGACTGATTACTGGACCTCACCAGACTGACTCTACTGGACCTCACCAGACTGATTACTGGACCTCACCAGACTGACTCTACTGGACCTCACCAGACTGATTACTGGACCTCACCAGACTGACTCTACTGGACCTCACCAGACTGATTACTGGACCTCACCAGACTGATTACTGGACCTCACCAGACTGACTCTACTGGACCTCACCAGACTGATTACTGGACCTCACCAGACTGACTCTACTGGACCTCACCAGGCTGACTCTACTGGACCTCACCAGACTGATTACTGGACCTCACCAGACTGACTCTACTGGACCTCACCAGACTGACTCTACTGGACCTCACCAGACTGATTACTGGACCTCACCAGACTGACTCTACTGGACCTCACCAGACTGACTCTACTGGACCTCACCAGACTGACTCTACTGGACCTCACCAGGCTGATTACTGGACCTCACCAGACTGATTACTGGACCTCACCAGACTGACTCTACTGGACCTCACCAGACTGATTACTGGACCTCACCAGACTGATTACTGGACCTCACCAGACTGACTCTACTGGACCTCACCAGACTGATTACTGGACCTCACCAGACTGACTCTACTGGACCTCACCAGGCTGACTCTACTGGACCTCACCAGACTGATTACTGGACCTCACCAGACTGATTACTGGACCTCACCAGACTGACTCTACTGGACCTCACCAGACTGACTCTACTGGACCTCACCAGACTGACTCTACTGGACCTCACCAGACTGACTCTACTGGACCTCACCAGACTGACTCTACTGGACCTCACCAGACTGATTACTGGACCTCACCAGACTGACTCTACTGGACCTCACCAGACTGACTCTACTGGACCTCACCAGACTGATTACTGGACCTCACCAGACTGACTACTGGACCTCACCAGACTGACTCTACTGGACCTCACCAGACTGATTACTGGACCTCACCAGACTGATTACTGGACCTCACCAGACTGACTACTGGACCTCACCAGACTGACTAACTGGGTGATGAGAGGACAGCACAGCCATGATTAGAACATATAACAGAAAGGAAGACTCATCATGTGTGTATGTGTAACGTGTGTAACGTGTGTGAAGTGTGAAAGTCCCATGAGTACACTCATGAATGTACTTTGTAGAGTCAAGCGGTATACAGATTTTCATACCTTCATACCTTTCCTGTACCATACTGGGGTATAAGGTATTACCGGCAGTGCACACAAAGGTTGCTATTTCTTTCCAAATGTAAGAAAATACAAATAATACTGATCCACGAGGGGATTAGTTGTCTTTGCTGTAACCAAGAAGCTTGGTCTTGCAAGCTAGACACTTAGCTAGCAAGTTAGCAAACCCAATGAATAGCTGGAGCCTGAGCTGGACATCATGTATTTAGCACATCTTAGATAATGAACTTATATTTGTAAGCAGTGGCGTAGCACGCACCGCCAAACTTTAGGGGGCCCGGTATTAAACATGTCAAACTACCCCGGTATACAGGATATACAGTATATACAGGATATACAGTATACCGCCCAAGTCTACAGCTTAGAAACAACAATGTGTGTGAGGGTACGTGTTCGAGCACATGAACATGTGTACGTACGTAGCAACCCCTTGCCAACTATATATACTCCTATACAAGCTATAGCAAAGTCCTGGGGGGAACTGTGTGTGTGATGTAGAAAAGTCCTGGGGGGAACCGTGTGTGTGATATAGCAAAGTCCTGGGGGGAACCGTGTGTGTGATATAGCAAAGTCCTGTGGGGAACCGTGTGTGATGTAGCAAAGTCCTGTGGGGAACCGTGTGTGATGTAGCAAAGTCCTGTGGGGAACCGTGTGTGATGTAGCAAAGTCCTGTGGGGAACCGTGTGTGTGATATAGCAAAGTCCTGTGGGGAACCGTGTGTGATGTAGAAAAGTCCTGGGGGAACCGTGTGTGTGATATAGCAAAGTCCTGTGGGGAACCGTGTGTGATGTAGCAAAGTCCTGTGGGGAACCGTGTGTGATGTAGCAAAGTCCTGTGGGGAACCGTGTGTGTGATATAGCAAAGTCCTGTGGGGAACCGTGTGTGATGTAGAAAAGTCCTGAGGGGAACCGTGTGTGTGATGTAGCAAAGTCCTGTGGGGAACCGTGTGTGTGATATAGCAAAGTCCTGTGGGGAACCGTGTGTGTGATATAGCAAAGTCCTGGGGGGAACCGTGTGTGATGTAGCAAAGTCCTGTGGGGAACAGTGTGTGTGATGTAGGAAAGTCCTGGGGGGAACTGTGTGTGTGATGTAGAAAAGTCCTGGGGGGAACCGTGTGTGATATAGCAAAGTCCTGGGGGGAACTGTGTGTGTGATGTAGAAAAGTCCTGGGGGGAACCGTGTGTGATATAGCAAAGTCCTGGGGGGAACTGTGTGTGTGATGTAGAAAAGTCCTGGGGGGAACTGTGTGTGATATAGCAAAGTCCTGGGGGGAACTGTGTGTGTGATGTAGAAAAGTCCTGGGGGGAACTGTGTGTGTGATGTAGAAAAGTCCTGGGGGGAACTGTGTGTGTGATGTAGAAAAGTCCTGTGGGTAACAGTGTGTGGTATAGCAAAGTCCTGGGGGTAACAGTGTGTGGTATAGCAAAGTCCTGTGGGTAACAGTGTGTGGTATAGCAAAGTCCTGTGGGTAACAGTGTGTGGTATAGCAAAGTCCTGTGGGTAACAGTGTGTGGTATAGCAAAGTCCTGGGGGTAACAGTGTGTGGTATAGCAAAGTCCTGGGGGGAACCGTGTGTGATATAGCAAAGTCCTGGGGGGAACCGTGTGTGATATAGCAAAGTCCTGGGGGGAACCGTGTGTGATATAGCAAAGTCCTGGGGGGAACCGTGTGTGATATAGCAAAGTCCTGGGGGGAACCGTGTGTGATATAGCAAAGTCCTGGGAGGAACCGTGTGTGATATAGCAAAGTCCTGGGAGGAACCGTGTGTGATATAGCAAAGTCCTGGGGGGAACAGTGTGTGGTATAGCAAAGTCCTGGGAGGAACCATGTGTGATATCCCAAAGTCCTGGGGGGAACAGTGTGTGGTATAGCAAAGTCCTGGGAGGATCCGTGTGTGTGATATAGCAAAGTCCTGGGAGGAACCGTGTGTGTGATATAGCAAAGTCCTGGGGGAACAGTGTGTGGTATAGCAAAGTCCTGGGAGGAACCGTGTGTGTGATATAGCAAAGTCCTGGGAGGAACCGTGTGTGATATAGCAAAGTCCTGGGAGGAACCGTGTGTGATATAGCAAAGTCCTGGGAGGAACCGTGTGTGATATAGCAAAGTCCTGGGAGGAACCGTGTGTGATATAGCAAAGTTCTGGAAGGAACCGTGTGTGATATAGCAAAGTCCTGGGAGGAACCGTGTGTGTGGTATAGCAAAGTCCTGGGAGGAACCGTGTGTGTGATATAGCAAAAGGACCCCTTGGAGCTGTGCCATGCTGGGTAAGCCCTGTGTTGTCTTTGACTGCCCCTGTTTGTACATGAGAGTTCAACGGGTTTAACTCTAGCTAGTTATGAAAACCTTCCCCACTACTCCCCATAGCAGCACACACATGCGTGCACACACACACACACACACACACACACACACACACACACACACACACACACACACACACACACACACACACACACACACACACACACACACACACACACACACACACACACACACACACACACACAGTTAGAGTGGGGAAAGCTGGCCTCCCTCTAACTCTAGCTCTAGTCTGGCTGTGTGTGTGTGTGTACTCTAGCTCTAGTCTGGCTGTGAGTTTGTACTCTGGCGCTAGTCTGGCTGTGTGTGTGTACTCTGGCTCTAGTCTGGCTGTGTGTGTGTGTACTCTGGCTCTAGTCTGGCTGTGTGTGTGTGTACTCTAGCTCTAGTTTGGCTGTGTGTGTGTACTCTGGCTCTAGTCTGGCTCTGTGTGTGTGTGTGTACTCTGGCTCTAGTCTGGCTGTGTGTGTGTACTCTGGCTCTAGTCTGGCTGTGTGTGTGTACTCTGGCTCTAGTCTAGCTGTGTGTGTGTACTCTGGCTCTAGTCTGGCTGTGTGTGTGTGTGTACTCTGGCTCTAGTCTGGCATGTGTGTGTACTCTGGCTCTAGTCTGGCTGTGTGTGTGTACTCTGGCTCTAGTCTGGCGTGTGTGTGTACTCTGGCTCTAGTCTGGCTGTGTGTGTGTACTCTGGCTCTAGTCTGGCTGTGTGTGTGTACTCTGGCTCTAGTCTGGCTGTGTGTGTGTACTCTAGCTCTAGTCTGGCTGTGTGTGTGTACTCTGGCTCTAGTCTGGCTGTGTGTGTGTACTCTGGCTCTAGTCTGGCTGTGTGTGTGTACTCTGGCTCTAGTCTGGCTGTGTGTGTGTACTCTGGCTCTAGTCTAGCTGTGTGTGTGTACTCTAGCTCTAGTCTGGCTGTGTGTGTGTACTCTGGCTCTAGTCTGGCTGTGTGTGTGTACTCTGGCTCTAGTCTGGCTGTGTGTGTGTACTCTGGCTCTTGTCTGGCTGTGTGTGTGTACTCTGGCTCTAGTCTGGCTGTGTGTGTGTACTCTGGCTCTAGTCTGGCTGTGTGTGTGTACTCTGGCTCTAGTCTGGCTGTGTGTGTGTACTCTGGCTCTAGTCTGGCTGTGTGTGTGTACTCTGGCTCTAGTCTGGCTGTGTGTGTGTACTCTGGCTCTAGTCTGGCTGTGTGTGTGTACTCTGGCTCTAGTCTGGCTCTGTGTGTGTACTCTGGCTCTAGTCTGGCTGTGTGTGTGTACTCTGGCTCTAGTCTGGCTGTGTGTGTGTACTCTGGCTCTAGTCTGGCTGTGTGTGTGTATTCTGGCTCTAGTCTGGCTGTGTGTGTGTACTCTAGCTCTAGTTTGGCTGTGTGTGTGTACTCTGGCTCTAGTCTGGCTGTGTGTGTGTGTGTACTCTGGCTCTAGTCTGTCTGTGTGTGTGTCCTCTGGCTCTAGTCTGGCTGTGTGTGTGTACTCTGGCTCTAGTCTAGCTGTGTGTGTGTACTCTGGCTCTAGTCTGGCTGTGTGTGTGTGTGTGTACTCTGGCTCTAGTCTGGCTGTGTGTGTGTACTCTGGCTCTAGTTCGGCTGTGTGTGTGTACTCTGGCTCTAGTCTGGCCGTGTGTGTGTACTCTGGCTCTAGTCTGGCTGTGTGTGTGTACTCTGGCTCTAGTCTGGCTGTGTGTGTGTACTCTTGCTCTAGTCTGGCTGTGTGTGTGTACTCTGGCTCTAGTCTGGCTGTGTGTGTGTACTCTGGCTCTAGTCTGGCTGTGTGTGTGTGTACTCTGGCTCTAGTCTGGCTGTGTGTGTGTACTCTGGCTCTAGTCTGGCTGTGTGTGTGTACTCTGGCTCTAGTCTGGCTGTGTGTGTGTACTCTGGCTCTAGTCTAGCTGTGTGTGTGTACTCTAGCTCTAGTCTGGCTGTGTGTGTGTGTGTGTGTGTGTACTCTAGTTCTAGTCTGGCTGTGTGTGTTTGTGTACTCTGGCTCTAGTCTGGCTGTGTGTGTGTACTCTGGCTCTAGTCTGGCTGTGTGTGTGTACTCTGGCTCTAGTCTGGCTGTGTGTGTGTACTCTGGCTCTAGTCTGGCTGTGTCTGTGTACTCTGGCTCTAGTCTGGCTGGGCTCAGACCAGGCATTTTTCTCCTGTTAGACTCCAACCACTAACGACTGCCTCTCTCTGCTCCCCCCAGGAATGTCTTATTCACCTCCTCTCTCTCTCTCTCTCTCTCTCTCTCTCTCTCTCTCTCTCTCTCTCTCTCTCTCTCTCTGTCTCTGTCTCTGTCTCTGTCTCTCTCTCTCTCTCTCTCTCTCTCTCTCTCTCTCTCTCTCTCTCTCTCTCTCTCTCTCTCTCTCTCTCTTCAGGTCTGGATGGGCCGGGGAATCACGCACACACAGCCTACTGCAGACACACACATGCTGTAGATATATTGTATACACACATATGTATGCATGGATTCTAGTCACACATATTAACAAACACTAATGCATGAACGAACAAACACATGCCTACTCAGAAGCAGCTGAAGCACAAACACATGCACACAGGTAAACACACACACACACACACACACACACACATGACACACACACACACGACACACACACACACGACACACAGGCACGATGCACACACACGGTTTCCCCCAGTATGGATAACACCACCTGTGTGACTCCAAACATCTATGAGGGCCCCTGGCCACCCCGACCCCCGACCCCTGACCCCCAACCCACACATCCCTCTCTCCATCCCACTTTTCTAAAAAGAAAATAAAACATCCCTCTTTCCTTTATCCTCCACAGAGCAGTGCGTCTGTGTGTTCACTTCCAAAACAAACACAGACGGAATTCCGCATCTCCTCCCTCTTTCCTCCCTCCTCCCTCCTCTCTCCTCACCCACCTCTCCACTTCTTTCTCTCCCCACATGTATTCTCTCTCGTCCTTTCTCTCTCCCTCATACTTTCTCTCCCTCCCTTGATCTTGCTGGGCTGTGGCAATCATGACTTTTTGTCAGCCGGTTATTGTCATGTAAAAGACTGCCGGTCTCATGTTAATTGACCGTTAATTAACATCAACACGTTTAGCATCTCCAGGCCTCCACACATACAAACCGCTGAGACACGCCTGTGGAACATCTACATTTACAAAAAGTCTAATAAATCTATTTAATCGACACCATCACAATAAATCCATAATTTATTTTAGGCAGGTCTAAAGAAACATTATGAAATTACCAGGCTATGTGCCATGACATAGGCTGTAGACTTGTTCATTTAGCCGACAAGATATGCTTATAAGTCCCATGCTATTATTTGATATTATATGATTTTATAGTAAGAAGAATATAATTGAACTTAGCATTATAAATAGAATGGATATTTTTCCCATTCCTGAAAGAGAGGGGCATATAAAGTGACTATGTTAAGCGTAAAAGTGATCATTCGAAACAGGTCCTAAATGCTACATTTAGAGTTATTTGGCACCTTTAGTTGTGAATGATACAAACTTTAGAATGTCTTAGAAATCAAAACATATGTAGGCTGCATGATGCAACTATAGGTTAGTTAACTCTACCTACATGTACATATTACCTCAACTAACTGGTGTCCCCGCACATTGACTCCCCTGTAAATACAGTTGAAGTCAGAAGTTTACATACACGTAGGTTGGAGTCATTAAAACTCGTTTTTCAACCACTCCACAAATTTCTTGTTTTAACAAACTATAGTTTTGTCAAGTTGGTTAGGACATCTACTTTGTGCATAACACAAGTCATTTTTCCAACAATTGTTTACAGACAGATTATTTCACTGTATTACAATTCCAGTGGGTCAGAAGTTAACATACACTAAGTTAACTGTGCCTTTAAACAGCTTGGGAAAAATGATGTCATGGCTTTAGAAGCTTCTGATAGGCTAATTGACATAATTTGAGTCAATTGGAGTTGTACCTGTGGATGTATTTCAAGGCCAACCTTCAAACTCAGTGCCTCTTTGCTTGACATCATGGGAAAATCAAAATAAATCAGCCAAGAACCAATTTCCAAACGCCTGAAGGTACCACGTTCATCTGTACAAACAACAGTACGCAAGTATAAACACCATGGGACCACGCAGCCGTCATACCACTCAGGAAGGAGACGCGTTCTGTCTCCTAGAGATGAACGTACTTTGGTGCCACTGTTACAAAACCGCCATAAAAAAGCCAGACTACGGTTTTCAACTGCACATGGGGACAAAGATTGTACTTTTTGGAGAAATGCCCTCTGGTCTGATGAAACAAAAACAGAGCTGTTTTGGCCATAATAACCATCGTTATGTTTGGAGGAAAAAGGGGGATGATCGCAAGCTGAAGAACACCATCCCAACTGTGAAGCACGGGGGTGCCAGCATCATATTGTGGGGGTGCTTTGCTGCAGGAGGGACTGGTGCACTTCACAAAAAAGATGGCATTATGAGGAAAATTATGTGGATATATTGAAGCAACATCTCAAGACATCGGTCAGGAAGTTAAAGCTTGGTCGCAAATGAGTCTTCCAAATGGACAATGACCCCAAGCATACTTCCAAAGTTGTGGCAAAATGGCTTAAGGACAACAAAGTCAAGGTATTGGAGTGGCCATCACAAAGCCCTGACCTCATGTCCCATAGAAAATTTGTGGGCAGAACTGAAAAAGCGTGCGAGAGCAAGGAGGCCTACAAACCTGACTCCGTTACACCAGCTCTGTCAGGGGGAATGGGCCAAAATTCACCCAACTTATTGTGGGAAGCTTGTGGAAGTCTACCCGAAATGTTTGACCCAAGTGAAACAATTTAAAGGCAATGCTACCAAATACTAATTGAGTGTATGTAAACTTCTGACCCACTGGGAATGTGATGAAAGAAATAAAATATTAAACAAATTATTCTTTATACTATTATTCTGACATTTCACATTCTTAAAATTATGTGGTGATCCTAACTGACCTAAATGTCAGGAATTGTGAAAAACTGAGTTTAAATGTATTAAGCATTTCACTGTAAGGTGTACTACACCTGTTGTATTCGGCGCATGTGACTAATACAATTTGATTTGACTTGATGATTGAGAAAGTTGCAAAAGGAACTTGCGCTCTGTTCCTTGCCTCAGGCTGCACACGCTGTTCTCTCATCAAGTGATCATATTCTCACTCATCAGACTATACCCTATGTAATATGGTCTTTAATATTATGTCAAATCATTTTGCATTTAGAATGGCCCATTATCAATTGGTCAGGAACAGGTTCAGTGGGAATAAGACGTGTCATCTGCACTGGAACAGCGAATGGAGGCTGCTTTCCCACCAGTTCCCTTTTCAATCATGCTGGGTCGGCTACTCCTGTTATTTCACTCCACACACCAACCACTGTTTGAGGAACAGGCAGCCTCTCGCTGTATGTATGTCATGGGCTCTCCAACCCAGCTCTGTATGTCATGGGCTCTCCAACCCAGCTCTGTATGTCATGGGCTCTCCAACCCAGCTCTGTATGTCATGGGCTCTCTAACCCAGCTCTGTATGTCATGGGCTCTCCAACCCAGCTCTGTATGTCATGGGCTCTCCAACCCAGCTCTGTATGTCATGGGCTCTCCAACCCAGCTCTGTATGTCATGGGCTCTCCAACCCAGCTCTGTATGTCATGGGCTCTCCAACCCAGCTCTGTATGTCATGGGCTCTCCAACCCAGCTCTGTATGTCATGGGTTCTCTAACCCAGCTCTGTATGTCATGGGCTCTCCAACCCAGCTCTGTATGTCATGGGCTCTCTAACCCAGCTCTGTATGTCATGGGCTCTCCAACCCAGCTCTGTATGTCATGGGCTCTCCAACCCAGCTCTGTATGTCATGGGCTCTCCAACCCAGCTCTGTATGTCATGGGCTCTCCAACCCAGCTCTGTATGTCATGGGCTCTCCAACCCAGCTCTGTATGTCATGGGCTCTCCAACCCAGCTCTGTATGTTATGGGCTCTCCAACCCAACTCTGTATGTCATGGGCTCTCCAACCCAGCTCTGTATGTCATGGGCTCTCCAACCCAGCTCTGTATGTCATGGGCTCTCTAACCCAGCTCTGTATGTCATGGGCTCTCCAACCCAGCTCTGTATGTCATGGGCTCTCCAACCCAGCTCTGTATGTCATGGGCTCTCCAACCCAGCTCCAACCCAGCTCTGTATGTCATGGGCTCTCCAACCCAGCTCCAACCCAGCTCTGTATGTCATCGGTTCTCCAACCCAGCTCTGTATGTCATGGGTTCTCCAACCCAGCTCTGTATGTCATGGGTTCTCCAACCCAGCTCCAACCCAGCTCTGTATGTCATGGGTTCTCCAACCCAGCTCCAACCCAGCTCTGTATGTCATGGGTTCTCCAACCCAGCTCTGTATGTCATGGGTTCTCCAACCCAGCTCTGTATGTCATGGGTTCTCCAACCCAGCTCTGTATGTCATGGGTTCTCCAACCCAGTTCTGTATGTCATGGGTTCTCCAACCCAGCTCCTGCAGCTACCAAGTGAAATCTGTTTGGGAACATCGATAGTAACGTATTTGATTAAACTGTTGCCAGCCTCTCTCACTGCGCCCTCGGGAATGGAATGAAGGAAAGAAGGTTTCTCTGTCTCCTTCACACCCTCTCCCTCTCTACATCTCTGTCTCTCTGTCTCTATCTCTCTGTATATACTTTCCCCGTTTTGGCCTCCTGAGTGGCGCGGTGGTCTAAGGCACTGCATCGCTAGCTGTGCCACTAGAGATTCTGGGTCCGAGTCCAGGCTCTGTCGCAGCCGGCCGCGACTGGGAGACCCATGGGGCAGCGCACAATTGGCCCAGCGTTGTCCAGGTTAGGGGAGGGTTTGTTTTGGCCAGCAGGGATGTTCTTGTCCCATCACACACTAGCAACTCCTGTGGCTGGCCGGGTGCAGTGCACGCTGGCACAGTTGTCAGGTGTATGGTGTTTCCTCCAACACATTGGTGTGGCTGGCTTCCGGGTTAAGTGGACATTGTGCCCAGAAGCAGTGTGGCTTGGTTGGGTTTTGTTTCGGAGGACGCATGGCTCTCGACCTTCACCTCTCCTGAGTCCGTACGGGAGTTGCAGCGATGAGACAAGTCTGTAACTACCAATTGGATACCATGAAATTGGGGAGAAAAAGGGGTCATTTAAAAAAATGTTTAAATATGAAAAATAAAGAAAAAATATTTAAAAGTATTTTCCAGATTCATCCATCTGTTCATTCCCCTTTTCACACCTCTTATTCTCTCTCTCGCTCTCTTTTCCGCTATCGCTCCTCCCTCTCCTCACAATCTCTGCCCGACCCATTCTCTCTTCTCTTGCCACTTTATTTTTCTTTTCTATTTCCCTCTCTTCCTACACTGTTCAGGAGTTACAGCAGAGAGAAAGAGAGTGAGTGGGGGGGGACAGAGAGAGAGAGAGTGAGTTGGGGGGAGAGACACACACAGAGAGAGAGAGAGAGAGAGGGGGGGGAGAGACAGAGAGAGAGAGAGAGAGAGAGAGAGGGGGGGGGAGAGACAGAGAGAGAGAGAGAGAGAGTGAGTGGGGGAGAGACAGAGAGAGAGAGAGAGTGAGTGGGGGAGAGACAGAGAGAGAGAGAGTGAGTGAGTGAGTGGGGGAGAGACAGAGAGAGAGAGTGAGTGGGGGGAGAGACAGAGAGAGAGAGAGTGAGTGGGGGGAGACAGAGAGAGAGAGAGAGTGGGGGAGAGACAGAGAGAGAGAGAGAGTGAGTGGGGTGAGAGACAGAGAGAGAGAGAGTGAGTGGGGGAGAGACAGAGAGAGAGAGTGAGTGGGGGGAGACACAGAGAGAGAGAGTGAGTGGGGGAGAGACAGAGAGAGAGAGAGAGTGAGTGGGGGAGAGACAGAGAGAGAGAGAGTGAGTGGGGGAGAGACAGAGAGAGAGAGAGTGAGTGGGGGAGAGACAGAGAGAGAGAGAGTGAGTGGGGGGAGACACAGAGAGAGAGAGTGAGTGGGGGGAGAGACAGAGAGAGAGAGAGTGAGTGGGGGGGAGAGACAGAGAGAGAGGGAGAGGGGGGAGAGACAGAGAGAGAGAGAGTGAGTGGGGGGGAGAGACAGAGAGAGAGAGAGAGAGTGGGGGGGAGAGACAGAGAGAGAGAGAGTGAGTGGGGGAGAGACACACAGAGAGAGAGAGAGAGAGAGGGGGAGAGACAGAGAGAGAGAGAGTGAGTGGGGGAGAGACAGAGAGAGAGAGAGTGAGGGGGAGACAGAGAGAGAGAGTGAGTGGGGGAGAGACAGAGAGAGAGAGAGAGAGAGAGAGAGAGAGAGAGAGAGAGAGAGAGAGAGAGAGAGAGTGAG